>NW_028300495.1:129151-184112 GCF_049724085.1 Artemia sp. Qi Xiang Cuo
TTCTCAAATGATTTCAAGTGCCTTGAAGATAATGCAATCCAAAATTTGGTATTTCCTCGCCAGTTTCCTCTAATACTTTTTAGTTTCAAGAAAGGCTGAAAACGAATGTTGGTCCCTAATGTTGCTGATGAGGAAAATTGTATTGCTTGTGTCAAGTCGGAGGTTTTCAGACATGCTTATTGCAAAGTTAGGTTTTACAATAAGAATGTACCTTGAATTGAAAGCAAAAATATTTGAGGATGATGAAAATAGGTTCAATGCGTCAATGGACCATACAATGCGTCCCTTTCCTGTGTATGTGCGAACACTGAGTCCCCAAATTCACTATTCGGCTGTTCAGTTTGAATCAAGACAAAGATATTTTAAAGCGGTTGCTAAAAGTGCATCCTCAACTAGAAATTTGACCCAAACACTGGCCCAGAGTTACCAGAAGTACCAAAATTACCTATCTCTTTCAAATAGAAACATCATCCAATGACCATCTCTCTCATTCTGCCTCAAATACATTGTCTTGGGGAAGGACAGCTAGCCTCTAATTTTAACAATCATAATTTTAACACACTGTTTCCACATAAGCTGGGGAAAGACACATGCTTAGTCCAGGACCTCATTTTCAAGGGTGTCGTCTGTAAGAAAAGACTTTATGTAATTAGCAATGTGACACACTCAGCTGTAGAAGCTGCTGAAATAGTGGATGTGGTTAGATTGCTCGGACAGTTCTTTCTCATTCTGTCAAGGAAATCGCTAAGCTATGATCAAGAGCTGGCGTATCTTTACTGCGATTCTGAAGAGAGCTCCACTCTTGTTTGCTGGAACATTAGAGAAGCACCTGATTTTGATCTTGATCCTACATCATCTTATCTCATTCGTGGAAGGTGTTATCTGTCGTTTAGAGCTTTGTTTTGAAGGTGTGTATGATTGTTAAAATTAGAGGCTAGCTGTCCTTCCCCAAGACAATGTATTTGAGGCAGAATGAGAGAGATGGTCATTGGATGATGTGTCAGCACATCATAGTCATAATTTCAAGTTCAGGATAAGGTGTTTCGAATTTAGAAAGCCGACATATTCTTTCTATTTTTTGCCTGTTAAACTCATCTTGGACTTTTTATGGGAGGAGATGGTTGCGTTTGCAAATCGAATACTTCTGTAATAGGAATTTTTTCTTTTTTCTGGTTATCTGTGTTAATTACTTTGAATTTTAGAACGCCTTAATCTTTTGGATGTTTCGGGAAGCAATGCTTTCTTGTTCAATCTGAAAGGTTACTGTGCCATCTACGTCTTGCTCTAACTGCTGTCTTCTTCAAGGTGTAATAGATGTACATATTGGTAAGCAGAGCATCCATCCCAAAGACATCATCATTGTATTTTACTCTATTATCCCATCTTCGTTTGATATTTGCATAGTTCAAGATTGTTTGTGGTCTTATTTGGGAGTGTTTATTCAAAATGGATTCTTTGTTAGTAAAGTCTATGAAATTGGAATATCAGCAACAGAAAAGGATTATTTCAGCCATGTGTTATGAGGAGCTCTTTTCAAAGGGTAAATAAATTCTTAAGTGAAACAGCCTTAACTTGTAAATAGCCTTGATACATTTTTTGTTTTATTTTATTTAGAATATTACTTGAATTGCAATCATTAGTAAGAATGCTTTATATTTTGTTTGTCAATTCTTCTGTTCCTTGTTTGATTTTCAGGAACTTTGTATTATATTTTGGGAGGATTTAACTGAACTGGCGACTTAAACAAAAAAATTTATCAACTTGCATTTAGCTACTAAGGGCAAGTGCGACGTGGCTAATCTTATGGTAAATTTTGTTAAAATATTAAATTCTTTGTATTTCTTCAATATGTAGTAAAACGAAACGTTTTGAGGTATTATTGAATTTTTTTATGTGGGTTTAACTAAAAAACTAGTTTTATTTTTATTGAAAGTAAGGAGCAGAATTAAAAATTAAACCGACATTAAAACTTAAAATCGGAATCTACTAATAGCCACAAGATGGGCTTCCACTTCGAAGTTTGACTGTTTTCGCAAAGAAGCATGCTGTTTTTTTTTTTATTATTATTATTGATCAGTTTTAGATTCCATCAAATTTTGCAAGTTGTAACTTTTGCTTCGACCATGCAATCCTTTGCTTGTAACAAGACCTTAACTCCCCAAAATTTGGATAAATCATTCGTAAGTCCCAGCTTAAAATAAAAACCCTCACCCCACTCCTTCTTTACTCCTGCACAAGACTTCAGAGAAATTGAACTATCTTTTTGTGTCTATTATCTCTGTATTTCCTGGCCTCCTTAAACTCTGCTGGACTAATTTTGCAAATTGCTCTACCTCCATCTCGCTAAAACTAACCTGGCCTACAATAATTTTAAATCGCTTTTATTTGATATAACCAAGGAGTCATCCCTCTCTTATATTCTAGGTCTTCCTCCGAAAATAGCATCCTGTCTTCGCTACTGCCGTTGCTGGAGATATTGTTAATCACAGCTTGACCTAACCTGAATGCTATACACACTGACATTATTCTCCCACTGAATAATTACTTATTGTTACGAAGAACCCTTCCTGATTGTAGTGACCTTATGAACTATCTTCGCAGGTATATTGCCAAGATGAAACCAGTGAAGAAAGCTCTTCTACCAGCAAGAGTCAGGGAATTTTTAAGCAAACTTAAAATAATTTTTCTTGTTTTTATTGTAGTTTCTTAGTCAAATATTTTTGATATTGATTATATTGAGTTATATATTTATATTGAATCATAAAGAAATAATTGGATTCGTGTGTCTTTTTCCATAGTTTTTGGTCTGATGTTCGTGTTTTTAAGTTGATAACAATTGGTCAAATGTGATAGGTCAAGATCGTTTATGCTTTTTTCTCGTAATGTAGTTAGTTTTCTTATGTAGTTTCTAGTATACAAGGCAGGGGCAACTGCGCTGGACATAGTAGAGGTTTCGCTTTGCAAGTTTCCCGTTGAATTTAAGCTTTGTCCGGTAGGATGGATCAAGCACTTTTGACACTTTTTTCTGCTGCCATGTGACTTGATATTTTCCCCTAAAATCTGGCTCAGTGTTTAAATACAGCCTTTCAAACAGTTTGTGGTGACGAACTGTAAGTAAGGAGCGACCCGGCAGAATAGTCACCGAAACTCTAAAAAATTAAATTTTGATACCAATAGATACATCAAAATAATTGTTTTTTTTTTGCTGATTTCAAATATATATATAAGTTACGAGCCTGAAAAAGTTTGCCGTATTTTCGAAAAAAGGGGGAAACACCCCCTAAAAGTGATAAAATCTTAATAAAATTACACCATCAGATCAAGCGTATCAGAAAACTCTTCTTTAGAGGTTTTAAGCTTCTATTGGCAAAAATGTGGAATTTTGTATGTTTCGCCAAAAAAAAACCGGATGCGTGTTTATTTTTTTTTTCTTTCCATGGGTGATCGTATCAATCCAGTGGTCTCGTGATGGCTCATTCGAACGGAAATTAAAAATTCTAGTGCCTTTTTAAATTACTAAGAAACTGGAGGGCAACTAGAACCCCCCCCCCCCATGCTTTTTTTCTCAGTCACTCGATCAAGATTTTGAAATAACCATTTGGTTCAGCATAGTCGAAAATTTAATAACTATATCTTTAAAGATGACTTAATCCCCCAAAGCCCCTGAGGGGTGAGCTGCAAGTTATGAACTTAGCCCATTGTTTTCACATAGTATTTATTATTTGGAAGAATATCGACATTTTCAGCGGGATTTTTTTTATCAGGGGGGTCGGGGGAAGGGGATTACGTGGGACGATATTTTCATGGAGGAAGGGATATTTCTATGAAGGGAGCGCCGGATTTTTTTTCAACTTAAAGTAAGGAGCAACATTAAAACTTAAAACGATCAGAAATTATTACGTATATGAGGAGGTTTGCCCCCTAGTCAATACCTCGCTCTTTACGCTAAACTTTGTTTTAGTGCTTTGAAAAGAGCTATCTATTTTAATTAAACGGCTTTTGTGCTTCAAGGGTCAGTCTTAAATATTTGGAATTCTAAATTAAGCGTAAAGAGCTAGGTATTGACTAAGGGGCAAACCCCATCATATAGATAATAATGTTGGTTCGTTTCAAGTTTTAATGTTGCTCCTTACTTTCAGTTGAAAAAGCTGTTTTTTTTGTTCAATACATTAGGATTCGATTGCGGTACACCAGTCAAACTACTGTTTTCCAGTCGTTTGACAACCTGTTTGCTATTGGAAACGATTTAATTGTAATACAACTGTTAGATTATAGACTATTTTTAACAATTGTTGAACAATAATTCTGGTTTGAATAATAGTTGTACTATATTAATTTTGCAATTAATCAAATTCTAAAAGCTGCAATTCAAAATTTCAAATCGGGACCATCCCTGCTCCAAAAAGAATCATTTTGTCCTGACCCCAAAAAATCACGTGCAGTCCCCCCCCTCCCATATAAACGTTTATGGGTTGCCTCACCCCTAACGACTAATCATTATACATTTACGCTAAAGGAGCGTAATTGTACGCCAAAAAAATAAAGACACGGAGGTTTCTTTGATAGGTAGAAATGAAACTGGAAGGCCACGCCTCTCACGTCAAACTAACGAAAAATTACGCTAAATGACTGTAGTTTCGCAACAGAAAAGGGTTATTTTATGTTGAAAAATTGTAATTTCAGGATCGCAGGGATTGGCTGTGACGAATACAGTGGATCCGCCCATAACGTTAGATCAGTCATAATGTACTCTAGAAGACCTTCTTTTACCCTCTGACTGAAACACGCTGAATTAGCGTCTGTAATTAAAAGTACGCTTTTTTAGTGTAACGCCCACTTGTTGCACCATAATTTAGCGTAAAAGTACGAACGGATTTTTTTACCGTGTGAATTCTACAGTGTCAATCCTGAAACAGGAACGAAACAGGAACTTTACTGTAGACGTACTAATTTATAACAGACTACATACTTTCTGTGTTTTTGGGAGCTTTATGTCACACTGTCACCAGCCAAGGTAGTGGCGCCAATTTGGAGGAAGAGTAGGGGTATGTGCCCCCTAGAATTGGGAAATACATTTTTTGGGGGTTGTTTCATTAAAAGAAATTATTTTCGGCTATTTTAGTTATTTTCAAAAATATTAGAGTTATTTAGATACATTTTTAATCAAATAGTTGATTTGAATCAACGTGCTTGTCTGTGAGTGTAGAGAAAGAAGGAAAAAAGGGTATTCAAGTAACGGATTTCGGTCACAAGAAATATATGAAATTATCGAAAAAACATGGAAAACGCACTATCGACGATGCCACGTATGGTAGCAGGAGGAGGTGAAAACCCCCCGTTTGTTCAGCTAGTTGCAAAACACTATTTATGGTACCAAGTGTCGAGATTTTACCTTCAATTACGGAAATCTCTACCTTCTTGGCAAAAAAGTCGGCAAGAAGTCCCGCCAGTCAGTGAAGTCCTTTTCCTACCCCCTACCCCAACCAGCTCTGGTAGTGTCGCTAGTCAAGCCCATATCTGTAGTTTAATAATAATCAGTAAATATCCCACCGGGTCCATCCATCGTAAAATGAAAAATGCAGATTTGAAAATTTTGTACTTGTTCTTTCGAAAAAACACCAATTTTCATTTATTCACCAATATTCATTTCATTTTTTTCCTTGTGCTGTGTCATTTTTTGTTTTCATATTTTGACATTGCTTTGCGCCGCCGTAAAATTTCAAATTAATCAGTGCCACCCCCTGTAGGCGGATTGTGAACACCCTCGCCATGGTTTTGTTCTGGTGCGTCATTGCGCAGTAATGTGCAACATCTTTCACTTTTTCGTAAGAACCATTTGTCAAAGTGTCTATAAAATACTATTAGGACCAGGAATGACTTTTTAATAACAGGGGCTTCAAAAGTTTCAGTACGATTTGTAGTGAAAGCAGCGGGTGTTTGAGAAGACTCATTATTAAAATTTACATGGATGAACCTTTGATATCAAATTTGAAGTAGGGGGCCATTGATGATATTTTGAATCTGGGTCTCGCTCACTTTCAGAAATTGATCGACCGTTTAAATAATGGTGGTGGGATATTCTGATCTTGGTTGATAAGCGTTGGATTGTGAAGTTACACAGAAGAGTGGAAAGAAATTAAATGCTATATTTTTTTCCTTCTTGTTGTATTACTTTTACAAAGAAGTAATTCTCCGTAAAAAAAAAAAAAATCTTTAAGAACCCAAGATACGATAAAAAATTCATACGAATAGCTCCCCAAATTTTAAATAATGCCTTTTCAATTACTTTGAATGTCTTTTGAAAGTAACTTATTGTAGTTTGTCTTACATCAATATTTTTCAAAACAATTCAAAATAATGTACTTTTATGTAGTTTCCACGTTCAAGTGGGGGGGGGGGAGGCTTAAAAAATTTAAATTTATTATCTGTTGATTTTTTAATTTGTTCATAATTGTTCTTTTACTTATAAAACACGAATGTATTATGTCAAATAACATGAGCTAAATTAGACACAAAATTAGTTGTTATTTATTTGTTGTTTAAACTTGTTGAATCTAGTTAAATTTTTAAACTAGTTAATTGTAAGTTTTTATTTTACCAAAAAGTGTTTTTTTTTTGTAAAAATAATTTTTTATAAGCATCCAAATTACGACGTAAAATTTCACGCGAAATAGCTCTCAAAATTTTGCATAATACGTTTTGATTATTTTGAATGGCTTTCGAATGTGACTTAATTTGCCATACGTTAGGTTTTCTCCAAATGATACCAAATAATGTAATTTTATTTAATTTCTACATTCAAATGGGGAGGGAGCTTCAAAAATTTACTGTTATCCACCGATATATTTGTAATTTGTTCGTAATTGTCCTTCAATTTATTATTTATTTATTATTTAAACTTGTTGAATCTTCTTAAATTTTTAGATTAGTTAATTGTAAGTTTTTAATTTTACCAAAAAGTTGTAAAAGGAAGGTTTTTTTAAGTATCCAAATTGCGCCAAAAAATTTTCATAGGAATAGCTCAAAATTTTGCATAATACCTTTTGCATTAATTTGAACGTATTTTGAATGTGACTTGTTTAGCCATACGTTAGATTTTCTCCAAATGACGCCAAATAATGCACTTTTATTTATTTTCTATCTTCAAATGATGGGGGGATTTTAAAAACTTGCTGTTATCTTCCGATACAAGGCCGTATCCAGGGTGATTAGGGGGCTTGAACCCCCCTGAAATGTTTGTCTGACTCGTAAAAACATAACAAAAATGGATATGAACAATTTTTTTCAGGTTTTTTTTGTGTACCCCGCCCCCAGGAAATATCCTTGTGTAATACACCCCCCGAAAAAAATCCTGGATATGGCCTGCTCCGATATAATTGTAATTTGTTCGAAATTGTTCTTTGACCTATTGTATTTATTGCTTAAATTTGTTGATTTTTATTAAATTTTTAAACTGGTTAATCGTAAGTTTTTATCTTTACCAAGAAGTAGTACTTTGCAAAAATGATTTTTATTTTTAAGTACCCAAGTTATAACAAAAAAATTTCGTTTGTATAGCTCCCAAAATTTTATATATTATATAAAACTTTATATTTTATATAAAATTTATATAGTATTTTGAATTCCTGGAGTTTTAAGGGAAAAGATGCATCTGAAAGTAATATGTATAAACAATTCGTTGAATTTTTTTTTTATAAAACATGCAGGAATAAATTGAATCTTCACTGTTCTATTCTCTGTGACAAAATGCAAAAACTGCCTGTTTAGGGGTTTCATATCAAATTAAATGTCGTGTAACGCAAATCAGCAATGCCAAAAACAAAACAACATTATTTTCTTATTATAATTTGCCTTGTCAAAATGGATGGAGTATATCAAACACCACCAACCCTATCCCTCATGTCCAGCACAAAACATTTTGATCGGAAACACTCCCATTTCCAGCTATATCTGAAAGTAAGAAGAGTAGAGGGCGCATTTATGAAAAAGAGCAATTTCTAAAGAGAATGAAAACCGAACAATATAAGAACAAAGGGAATGAACCAGTTTATTGAACTTGTTTTGTTTGAGGGGCGTGTAACTTAAAAGTTTAAGTAAGTTTAAAAATAATGATTGTTTAGGAAATAGAGTGACTGGGTTTTAGATTCAAAATTAAGTTCATCTTGCTAATTGGATAGTATAATTAAAACTAATTTGCAGGTACTAGAATAAAATCATGATGCAAATGACAAAAAATACCAATCTACAAGCGAGAAAACTTACCATTTATTTTGTTACGAGTTTTTGTCTATATAGTTGATCTGTATTTGTCTCATAGTATTTAGCACTCTTTCCGTTTCTTCCGAATATAGTATACTTATTTGTATTTCTTTTAGAGGATTATAAATGGTGCGTCATGGCATGGGTTCTCTTTCCCATGCGAGTTGCTGGTAGGCCTTTTCAAGGGGGTAAAGCAAACATTCCATTCATGTCTGATTATAAAGTAAACCCAGTAGAAAGTCGCCAAAGAGAATTTGCTTTTCAAATAGTATACTGTCTTATGTAGATGTTTACTGATTGTTTGATTCTGTCACGGTTGACACTCGAAGGTATTAGAAATTGTCGCGTGTACGGAAAGGGCAGAGTTGATTGCTGGACTAAACGGATTGCTTGTCTTTAGTAGCGGGTGGCAGAGATGATTTAATTCAAGAAGACAGGGTTTTAGAACCAAACCATTTATTAAACTTCATGATGCTAAAAAACTTGATATGAAGTCTCTATTAAGCTCGCTAAAAGCTTGTCTAACTCGTAATTTTTCCTCTTTCAAACATATGGTGAGGTGTATTCGATAAATAATATCCCATCCTATTCTATTTATATAAAAACCCTGTATTCGTTGTCTCTGCAGCGTTGAAAGACCAGCAAAAGTGTTCTGGATCTCCATAAAGAGAGTCTGCGATGTGAAGTCGAAGTTAATCAATGGTCCGAGTTTCTTCCTGTCATTAGGGAATGCTATTTGAAAATGTCATCTGTTTTGACATGTGGATACGTTGGCTTTTTACGACATTCATTATGTTACGTAACGCAAGTTCTGTGAGAGAGCGGTAGAACAGAAAAGTTTTTTTTTTTTGTACTGTTTTAATGACAATTGATGAAATTTTAGACAAAGTGGTTTTTGTTGTCCTGGAAAGCGTTTAATTTAGGTAAATGAAACTTGCAGAAATGAGTTTAGAGTCTCGATTTAGCTGTGGGAAGACGCTTTTGAATCACTGTCTCTACCCTTTCTTTATTTCTGGGGCTTAGAACATTGAACGGTTGTGGTTGTTTTTTTAGGCCAAAACAATTCCAATGATTTGAGTAATGCGAAACCTGTGACTTGGAACGCTATAACGTTAAAAAATGGCTATTGTATCAATAATTTGACCAACGAAGTCAGACTTTTTAACGGTAGTTGTTCGGAGGTTCAGACACTTGTCTCCCAGGGGTAGAAAACATGAACTTAAGGGCTGTAGAATTTATTTATTCAGGTAGGATTGAGGGTGTGCATATGCAGGGAGTAGGGCTCATGATGAATAAAGAAGCTTCTAAGTCTTGCATAGGCTGAGAAGGTGTTGATAATAGAGTTCTAGTTGCTCATTTTGTTACATAAAAGTGTAAGGTCTCAGTCTTGGTGGTATGTGGCCCTGGAGATCCGACTGAGGGGGATAGTTACTTTTCAGATGGATTTAATATACAGTTACAGGAACAAATAGACGAAGATTTAAGGTAGAAACAATGTATTAGGGGGGGGGGGGTTAATGCACATGTGGGTAGAAATAGGGATAGATGGTATCCTAGCCTAGATAAATTTAGTGTAAAATAAAGAAAATAGTAACGGTTATTGGCTGCTAAAATTGTGTAGGTTGCACAATCTAGTTGTAGCCAACATAGTTTATGGTCATAGAATGGCCCATAAGTTAACATGGTACTTACATGATGGTAATACAGTGAACCTTGTGGATTATTTTATTGTAAATCGAAGACTGGAAGAATCAAAAAAAGACAATAGGTTTATTAGGAGTGATTTTTTTGATTTTGAATGTAAATATCACCATCTAAACAAAGAAATAAATCTAGAGAAAAGAAACGGATCTATGGCCAGTATGAGGAAAAAGAAGAGAAACAATCACAAGAATATTTCACCTGCATAAAATTAGCGATCTTCAGCGCTAAAAGAGAATAAAAAAAAAAAAACTCTCTCTCTCTCTCTCTCTCTCTCTCTCTCTCTCTATATATATATATATATATATATATATATATATATATATATATATATATATATATGTTACTACTCACTTATACAACTTGCGAGCTACTTCCATGAAAACACAACAGCTTTTGTTTTGATTGCTTCTCCGCTTTTGTGTTTTCATCCAGGTAGCTCGCTAATTGCATATGTGATTTACAATTGACATCCGATAAAAATTTTATGACGGCCATTCGGTTCAGCACAGTTGAAAGGTCCAGTAACTATGTCTCTGGGGATGACATGGTCCCCACAGCCCCTGGGGAAAGGAAGGTAAATTTACAATTTCTCCATTGTTTACAAATAGTATTCGTTGGAAAATATACCGAAATTTTCTGGGAGGGTGGCAGATTTTCCAGGGAAAATTTACAGGGGAAGGGGGCTGAAGTTATGCAGTTTGCTTATGTTTTACATGTATTATTTGTTATTGGAAATCCTAGAAATTCTTTTTTTGAGGAGGGGATCCGGACGGAGGGTGGATTTCCCGGGATTAATTGGAAAACGATCGGAAGTTAAATAACTTCATTATATTCTCAGCAGACATTTTATGTAGCATGCTGATGCAGCGATAAATATCCCACACTTAGTGCTGACGTTGTGTCAAATACGACTAATTTCAGTCATAATTCTTAGCACATTTATGTCGATTCTCTTTTTTTTGAGCTGGTTAAAAGAATTATTTAGAAAAGCAAAAATTCAGCATAGTACTGTACGTAGATGCAGCTGACATTTGTGGGTTAGTATGTAAATCCAAAGCGTAAGGAATAGGACTTTGTCAGCGCTGATTAGGCATTTCAATGACAATTAAGAGAATCGGAGTTTCAGTTAAATACTGGAATTTAAAATTAAAAGAGTTAAATGATTCCTGGCAGTGGCGGATCTGGGGGGTGAGGGGGCGCTCTCCCCCCTAGCGTAGTCTAAAGGCGTGTAATTTCCTTACTTATCTCAAGGTTGCGTTAATTAAACTTGCTCCTGCCGCCAGTTTATCGGATCGACATATTTTGTTCCCCCCCCTAAATTTTTTTATCGGATCAACTTATTTTGCCCCCTCCCCCCCTTAAAAAAATCCTGGATCCGCCCCTGATTCCTGGAGTGAATCTTCCTCTACCAAATTCCATGGCACAAACTATAACCGATTTGACTTATCTAGTTATAGCACGAATCAAACAGTTCGTGGTAACAAACTGTAAGTAAGGAGCGACCCGGCTCAATGGTAACCGAAACTCTAAAAAACGGGATTTTGATACCAATAGATACATCAAAAGAATCAGATTTTAATTCTGATTTCAAATATATAAGTTTCATTAAGTTTAATCTTACCCATCAAAAGTTACGTGCCTGAGAAAATTAGGCTGATTTTCGAAAAAAGTGGGAAAGACACCCTAAAATTTATAGAACCTTAATGAAAATCACACCATCATATTCAGCGTATTAGAGAACCCTACTGTAGAGGTTTCAAGCTCCTATCTACAAAAATGTGGAATTTTCCACTTTTTGCCAGAAGAAAGATCACGGATGCGTGTTTGTTTGTTTGTTTGTTTGTTTGTTTTTTTTTTTTTCCCAGGGGTGATCGTATCGACCCAGTGGTCATAGAATATCGTAGGAGGGCTCATTAGAATGGAAATTAAAAGTTCTAGTTCCCTTTTTAAGTGACCAAAAAAAATGGAGGGCAACTAGGCCCCCTCCCACGCTTATTTTTTTCCCAAAGTCACCTGATCAAAATTTTGAGATAGCCATTTTGTTTAGCATGGTCGAAAATATGATAAAAATGTCTTTTAGGATGACTTGATCCCCCAAAGTCCCCAGGGGGAGGGCTGAAAGTTATGAACTTTACTCAATGTTAACATTTAGTATTGGTTATTGCGAAGTATACAGACTTTTTCAGAGGAGCTTTTTTCTGGTAGGTGGGGAAAGGAGCGGGTCGGGGGCTATATGGAAGGATCTTTCCATGAAGGAGGTTTTCATGGGGGAAAGGACAGTGCGATGAAGGGGGCGCCGTATTTCCAAGCATTATTAAATAAAAAGATCATTAATTAAATAAAAAAAAACAATTTTTTCAACTGATCAACTGATTGTTATTAAGAGGTCGTTTTTAAAGAACTGAAAAAAAAAAATTCGAACTATAGTTTAAAGAGCAGGGTACTGACTAGGGGGCTAACCCCATCATATACGTGTTAAAATTTTATTAATATATAAGTGCATTACTTAAGTTAATTCTAAGTTACTTATTTTTATTACTAATAAAAACGTCCGTAAATAAAATTAAACAAGTTTCAAGAAAGCCATTTAACCAAATATAATATGCAAATTTGGTTTTAATTATTCATGAACGGTGAGCCAAAATCAAAACCTTCATTAATTCAAAAACGTTCAAAAATTAAATAAAAAAAAACAAGTTTTTTTAGCTGAAAGTAATGAACGAATTTAAAACTTAAAACTAACAGAAATTATTACGTATATGAAGGGGGATGTCCCCTCCTCAACGCCTCGCTCTTTACGCTAAAGTTTGACTTTCTCACAACTCTGTTTTTTAAACAATAAAAAAACTTTAGCGTAAAGAGCGAGGCGTTGAGGAGGGGACAGCCCCCTTCATATACGGAATAATTTCTGTTCGTTTTAAGTTTTAACGTCGTTCCTTACTTTCAGTTAAAAAAACTCGTTTTTTTTTATTTAATATCATTAAAGAACGCACTAAGTGATATTTTCTTTTTCAGTGATTTCTTTCATTCAGGAAATTATATTCACTGTATATCTTATTAAGTAGCTTTAAAATTCTCTTATTCTTCAATGATACCATTTCTGTCCTATTTGAAGATGCAGAGGGTGTATCCATTTCGAAAAATACTAATATGGAACATGTTATTAAGTGTAAATACCCCTATTTTCCTCGTTTTCCGTATGTTAAAAACGTGCATGGATTAATTAAAAAAAATTTATCTGCTCAGATTAAAGAGCAAATTTGACACTTAAAACAAGCAACGGTTTAAAAGCTACTTAATAAATTATAGTTTTTTTGAAATTATCCCCCCCCCCTCGACGTTGCCACTAGGGGTCAATACCGTAGAGGTAAAAGTAAGGTAAAGGATGCGGCACTAGACCCTTAAGGTCCAAACCGGCGGTGCTGCTCTCCGTTTCGTGGCCCTTCAGCCAGGAAGTGCAATGGGGGGCTGGGGGCCAGCCAACCTATGCTTTCGCAAACCCTTCCTGTTTTACCTTCCCCAGATTTCTCCAGGTACCCATTTAGAGCTGGGTTGACTCTGGCTAAGCTTACAGGGTCACACCACTGACCCGCGTCCCAAACTAAGAAACTGACCACACCAGGGAGGAAGGGTAATTAACAGTATAAAAAGCAGGACAAAAACGAACAAATATAAATGTCAAGCAGTAGCTTAGTTGGGTGTTTTTTTTGCTTAAGTCTGTAGTAGCCTATAAGGGACAAAAGTTGATTTTCATATCTTGAAGTCAATCAACAAATGTGGGACAATAGATAATAGCTAAGATATATTTTGCAAAAAATTATTAACACAAACTCCAAAATTCGGAGTCAATAATAAAAACAAGACAACAAAAAATCATTTAAAAAACATGAAAACTGAAAAAAAAACTGGTAAAGAATGCAGAAACAAAATATCAGAATGAAAAAAAATCATTCTAAGTCAATGAATTAAAATGGGAAACGTCAAAATAAATTAAAAGCCGGTTAAACTTAATAAAAAAAAGGGGGGACAAACCAAGCAATGAAAACAAAATCTTGGGCAATATCGGTACTAAATAATAAAGAAAGGAAGTTAGGGACATGTTTTATTATTATTTTTTTCCGTAATGAAGGGGACAAAAGGTTTCTTTCATATCTGAAGGTAAAGCATCTAATGGGGAGACTCTGTTGTTTTATTCTGTGTGATTTTTTCTTTACGTGGTGGTCATTCAAAAGGCAAGGATTTCTGTTAAATAAATAATTCTTATACATTTTAAAATAGCTTTACGGGGTTTGAGAGACTCTGTTGTTTTATTCTGTGTGATTTTTTCTTTACTCGGTGGTCATTCAAAAAGCGAGGATTTTTTTTAGATAAATAATTCTTATACATTTGAAAATAGCTTTACGGGCTTTGAGAGACTCTGTCGTTTTTTTCTTTGTGATTTTTTATTTAATTGGTGACCAATCAAAAAGCAAGGATTTATGTTAATTAAAAAATTATTATAACATTTAAAATAGTTTACGGGGTTTGAGAGACTCTGTTGTTTTATTCTGTGTTTTTGTTATTTTTTCTTTAAATGGTGGCAATTCAAATAGCGAGTATTTCTGTTAAATAAATAATTCTTATACATTTTAAAATAGCTTTACGGTATTTGAGCGACTCTGCTGTTTTATTCTGTGTGATTTTTTCTTTATTTTGGTGTCATTCAAAAAGCGAGGATTTCTGTTAGATAAATAATTCTTATACATTTTAAAATAGCTTTACGGGGTTTGAGAGACTCTGTCGTGTTATTATTTGTGATTTTTTCTTTACTTTGTGGCCATTCAAAAAGCAATGATTTCTGTTAAATAAATAATTCTTATACCTTTTAAAATAGCTTTACAGGGTTTTTTCTTTGCATGGCGGCTATTCAAAAAGCGAGGATTTCTGTTAAAATTCATATACATTTTAAAATAGCTCTACGGGGTTTGAGAGACTGTTGTTTTATTCTGTATGATTTTTTCTTTACTTGGTGGTCATTCAAAAAGTACGGATTTCTGTTAGATAAATAATTCTTATACATTTTAAAATAGCTTTACGGGGTTTGAGAGACTCTAGTAGAGATGACCCTATAAATCCCACGAGAACACATGTGCTGCCACCTGCAACTTTTTTACATAGTTTAATGGGACAGGGTCAATGACCTCTTTCTCCACGGTCTCTTTCTCCAGGTGTGTTTTTGGCACGCTCTCAGCGAATGTTATGATCCTGGAAACAGTATTTGTTGTTGTTGTTGTTTTGGGCAAGCTCCCAGCGAATGTCAAGGGAGAACACGTGGTTAATCAAAGTGGGACATCTGTGCTGTCAGTCATTAATCAAATTGTTTCCGGGCAAGGTTAATTAATGTCTGACAGATGACTTGAAGTTAATTAATGTCTGATGTATTTCCAAAGAGAATGTTTCCGAGGCAAAGTTTAGATCACACGTGACGATCACATGATGTCATGATTGATTGATTGACATGAAAGGGGAATTAATTTGTTGTTTCTAAAGAGAATTGATTTGACACGAAAGGGAATTAATTTGTTGTTTCTAAAGAGAACTGTCTCCGAGCGAATGTTTACATCTTAGCGATGAAGTGATTAGCGCGCGAAAGGGTTTCTTTGTAATTTCAAATGTGAAAGCGCAGAGATGCCAAACAAAAGGAACACGCTGAAATTACGTTTAGGGATTATTTGGGCGAAACCGTTTTAGCCATTTTATTGAATTATTTCGGCGAAACAGTTAGAGACATTTTAAAAGATGATTTTAGAAAAGGTTTTAGAAGAGGATTTGAGGGTGAAACTCTGTGGTCGTTATAATACACAAGTTTTATTTGAACTGTGTTGTGAGGTCCTCTACCCCAACCCCAAAGGGTTCCAATCCCCCTACCCCCACGCCGAAGGAAGCCCCCGGTCCTCAAACGTCCCCCAAGCTTCCAAAGGGCCCCCAGACCCCCAAACGCCCTCCCGAGACCCCCAAACGCCCTCCCCAGACCCCCAAAGGCCCTGCCCTGGTCCTCAAAGGTCCCCCAGGCACCCAAAGGTCCCCCAGACCCCCAAACGCCCTCCCCAGACCCCCAATGGCCCTTCCCAGGTCCACAAAGGTCCCCCAGGCTCCCAGAGGGCCCCCGGACCCCCAAAGGGTCCCCCGGAGCTCCAACGGCCCATAGGGCTCCCCAAAGACCACCGGGCTCCCAAAGGGCCCCCCGGACCCCCAAAGGCCCTCCTCCAGGCCCCACAGGGCCACCGGGCACCCAAAGGACCAAACGGCCCGCAAGTGCCCCCCCAGCCCCCCAAAGGCCCTCCCCACACCCCCAAAGGCCCTCCCCCGGTCCTCAAAGGTCCCCCAGGCTCCCAGAGGGCCCCCGGACCCCCAAAGGGCCGACCGGACCCCCAAAGACCCATCGGGCTCCCAAAGTACCCGTTCTTTTCACCCACAACATTACTTTACAGCTCTTGAAGGCCACAACACCAAGCAATACTTTTCAAAAGGCATTTCAGAACAAGTTATTTTCTTAATGTCCCTTCTAAACCTATTTTCCAGCTTGAAGTACCCATCCTTCTCTCCCACAATTTTACTTTACAGCTTTTGAATGCTCCAACACCAAGCAATACTTTTCAAAAGGCATTTCAGAACCAGTTCCTTTCTTAATGTCCCTCCTAAACCCATTTTACAAGTTGAAGTACCCATACTTTTCACCTACAACATTACTTTACAGCTCTTGAAGGCCACAACACCAAGCAATACTTTTCAAAAGGCATTTCAGAACAAGTTATTTTCTTAATGTCCCTTCTAAACCTATTTTCCAACTTGAAGTACCCATCCTTCTCACCCACAATTTTACTTCACAGCTTTTGAATGCTCCAACACCAAGCAATACTTTTCAAATGACATTTCAGAACCAGTTCTTTTCTTAATGTCCCACCTAAACCCATTTTACAAGTTGAAGTACCCATCCTTTTCACCCACAACTTTACTTTACAGCTTTTGAATGCCCCAACACCTAGCAATACTTTTCAAAAGGCATTTCAGAACCAGTTCCTTTCTTAATGTCCCTCCTAAACCCAATTTACAAGTTGAAATACCCATCCTTTTCACACACAACATTACTTTACAGCTCTTGAAGGCCACAACACCAAGCAATACCTTTCAATGCATTTCACAACAACTTCTTTTCTTAATGTCCCTCCTAAACCCATTTTACAAGTTGAAGTACCCATACATTTCACCCACAACTTTACTTTACAGCTTATTGAATGCCCCAACACCAAGCAATACTTTTCAAAGGGCATTTCAGAACAAGTTATCTTCTCAATGTCCCTTCTAAACCTATTTTCCAACTTGAAGTACTTATCTTTTTCGCACACAACTTTACTTTACAGTCTTTTGCATACCACAACACCAAGAAATACTTTTCAAAAGACATTTCAGAACAATTTTTTTTTCTTAATGTCCCTCCTAAACCAATATTACAAGTTGAAGTACCCATCCTTTTCACCCACAACTTTACTTTACAGCTTTTGGATATCTCAACACCAAGAAATACTTTTCAAAAGACATTTCAGATCAAGTTCCTTTCTTAATGTCCCTTCTAAACCCATCTTACAAATTGAAGTTCCTTTTCACCCACAACTTCACTTTAAAGCTTTTTGGATACCCCAACACCAAGAAATACCTTTCAAAAGGCATTTCAGAGCAACATCTTTTCTTAATGTCCCTTCTAAACCCATTTTACAACTTGAAGCATCCATCCTTTTCACCCACATCTTTACTCTACAGCTTTTTGGATATCTCAACACCAAGCAATACTTTTCAAAAGGCATTTCTGAGCAAGTTCCTTTCTTAATGCCCCTCCTAAACCAATTTTACAAGTTGAAGCATCCATCCTTTTCACTCACAACTTTACTATACAGCTTTTTGGATGCCTCAACACCAAGAAATACCATTCAAAAAGCTTTTCAGAGCAACTTATTTTCCTAATGTCCCTTCTAAAGCCATTTTCCAACTTGAAGTACCCATCCTTTTCACCCACAACTTTACAACTTTTTGGATACCTCAACACCAAGCAATACTTTTCAAAAGGCATTTAAGAGCAAGTTCGTTTCTTAAAGTCCCTCCTAGACCCATTTTACAAGTTGAGACATCCATCCTTTTCACCCACAACTTTACTTTACAGGTTTTTGGTTCTTTTGAATACGCCAATATCATGCAATACTTTTCAAAGACATTTCAGAACAAGTTGTTTTCATAATTTCCATTGTAAACCCATTTTATAAGTTGAAGTAACCATCCTTTTCATCCACAACTTTACTTTACAGCTTTTTGAATGCTCCAACACCAAGCAATACTTTTCAAAGGGCATTTCAGAACAAGTTCTTTTCTTAATGTCCCTCCTAAACCCATTTTATAAATTGAAGTACCCAACTTTTTCACCCAGAACTATGCTTTACAGCTTTTCGAATGCCCACAACACCAAGCAATACTTTTCAAAAGGCATTTCAGAGCAAGTTATTTTCTTAATGTCCCTCCTAAAACCATTTTACAAGTTGAAGCATCCATCCATTTCATCCACAACTTTACTTTACAGCTTTTTGGATACCTCAACACCAAAATATACCTTTCAAAAGGCATTTCAGAGCAAGTTCCTTCTTAATGTCCTTTCTAAACCCATTTTATAAGTTGAAGCATCGTTCCTTTTCACCCACAACTTTACTTTACAGCTTTTTGGATACCTCAACATCAAGAAATACCTTTCAAAGGCATTTCAGAGCAACTTCTTTTCTTAATGTCCCTCCTAAACCCATTTTACAAATTGAAGTACCCATCCTTTTCAGTCACAACTTTACTTTACAGCTTTTTGGATACCTCAACACCAAGAAATACTTTTCAAAAGGCATTTAAGAGCAAGTTCCTTTCTTAATGTCCCTCCTAAAACCATTTTACAAGTTGAAGCATCCATCCATTTCATCCACAACTTTACAGCTTTTTGGATACCTCAACACCAAAATATACCTTTCAAAAGGCATTTCAGAGCAACATCCTTTCTTAATGTCCCTTCTAAACCCATTTTCCAACTTGAAGTACCCGTCTTTTCCACCACAACTTTACTTTACGACTTTTTTCCACACCCAAACATCAAGCAATACTTTTCAAAAGGCCCTATTATACTTTTTCAGAACAAGTTTTTTCTTAATGCCCTTCATAAACCAATTTTACAAGTTGAAGTAGTTATCTTTTTCACCACAACTTTATTTTACGACTTTTGCACACCTCTTGATCGAGCAATACTTTTCAAAAGACATTTCAGAGCAAGTTCCTTTCCTAATGTCCCTCCTAAACCCATTTTACAAGTTAAAGTACTTATCCTTTTCTCCACGACTTTACTTTACGACTTTTTTCCACACCCAAACGTCAAGCAATACTTTTCAAAGGCATTTCAGAACAAGTTTTTTCTTAATGTCCTTCCTAAACCAATTTTACAAGTTTAAGTAACCATCCTTTTCACCCACAACTTTACTTTACAGCTTTTTGAATGCTCCAACATCAAGCAATACTTTTCAAAAGACATTTCAGAACAAGTTCTTTTCTTAGTGACCGTCCTAAATCCATTTTACAAATTGAAGTACCCATCCTTTTCCTCACAACTGTACTATAAGGCTTTTCGAATACCCCAACATCAAGCAATACTTTTCAAAAGCATTTCAGAACAAGTTCTTTTCTTAATGTCCTTCCTAAACCCATTTTACAAGTTGAAGTAGCCATCCTTTACAACCAACACCAAGTAATACTTTTCGAAAGGCATTTCACAACAAGTTCCTTTCTTAATGTCCCTTCTAAACCCATTTTACAAGTTGAAGTACTCATCCTTTTTACCACAACTTTACTTTACGACTTTTTTCTTAATGTCCCTCCTAAACCCATTTTACAAATTGAAGTACCCATCTTTTTCACCCAGAACTATACTTCACAACTTTTTGAATGCCCACAACACCAAGCAATACCTTTCAAAAGGTATTTCAGAACAAGTTATTTTCTTAATGTCCTTCCTAAACCCATTTTACAAGTTGAAGTTCCCAACCTTTTCACCCGCAACTATATTTTACAGCTTTTTGAATGCCATATCATCAAGCAATACTTTTCAAAGACATTTCAGAACAAGTTCTTTTCTTAATGTCCGTCCTAAGCCCATTTTACAAGTTGAAGTACCCATCCTTTTCACCCACAACTTTTCAGCTTTTTGAATGCCCCAACACCTAGCAATACTTTTCAAAAGACATTTCATAACAAGTTCCTTTCTTAATGTTCCTCCTAAACCCATTTTACAAGTTGAAGTACCCATCTTTTTCACCCCAACTTTACTTTACAACTTTTTTCTTGATGTCCCTCCTAAACCCATTTTACAAGTTGAAGTACCCAACTTTTTCACCCAGAACTATACTTCACAGCTTTTTAAATGCCCACAACACCAAGCAATTCTTTTCAAAAGGCATTTCAGAACAAGTTCTTTTCTTAATGTTCCTCCTAAACCCATTTTACAAGTTGAGGTACGTAAACATGGAGAGACGGTTAGCTAGCTAACCTAACCTAACCTACCTAACCTGCCTTAACCTAACCTATTCTAACCTAACTTAATCTAGTCTAACCTAACTTAATCTAGTCTAACCTAAACTAACCTAACCATACTCGCCGGAAAATCCCCCCAGGTCGACTTTGTATTTCTCTCTCACTATGCATGCTTGTTGGAGATTTTTTATTTTCTTTGAAAAAAATTAGAATTGAACTATAACTTTTTTCTTTTCTCTAAGAAAATTCAGAAGAGAACTTTAAATTTCTTTGTGTCTTTGTGAAATTAAGAACTGAAGTGGAAGTTTTTTATTTTTCTCTGGAGAAATTAGAATTGAACTGTAAGTTCTTTAATAGAATTCAGACTTGAGTTAACTTTTTATGATCAATGTAAAACTTTTTCTATCTTCTATGCAAAATTTAGAAAAGTAATTTTAAATTTTTCCATCTCTTTGAGAAAAATCTGAACTGAAGTTGAAAATTTTGATTTTTCTTGAAAAATAGAATTGATCTGTAACTTAATTCTTCTCATATGGATAGTTAGGAAAAGAACCTGAACTTTTCTTCACATCAATGAGAAAATTAGCTCCTTATATTCATAGAGAAATATTCACGAACAATGTGTAACTTTTTCCATTTTAAACACGAAAAGTGGATAAGAATTATTAATATATTTCTGTCGGAAAGATCCTGAACTGAAATGGGCCTTTTTTATATTATTAAGAGAAATAGACTTGATCAATAACTGATTTCTTTTTTATTGAGAAAATTCAGAAGAGAGCTTGAACTTTTCTTCACTTCATTGAGAAATTTCAAATAAAACTTTAAATTTCCTTTTGTCTTTGTGAAATTAAGAACTGAAGTGGAAGATTTTTATTTTCTTTGGAGAAAATAGAATTGAACTGTAAGTTCTTTAATAGAATTCAGAAGATAACTTGAACTTTCTATCTTCTATGAAAAAAATTTGGTACAGTATTTTAAATTTTTTCATCTTTTTGTAAAAAATCTGAACTGAAGTGGAAACTTACATGATATTGTGTCGTGCACAAAAGTTGTCAAGAAACGTTTTGGTGAAAAGGATAGGTACCTCAACTTGTAAAAAAGGTTTAGGAGGGACATAAAGAAAAGAATTTTTTCTGAAATGCCTTTTGATAAATATTGCTTGTTGTTTTGGGCATTTAAAAAGCTGTGAAGTATAGTTCTGGGTGAAAAAATTGGGTACTTCAACTTGTAAAATGGGTTTAGGAGGGACATTAAGAAAAAAGTTGTAAAGTAAAGTTGTGGTGAAAAAGATGGGTACTTCAACTTGTAAAATGGGTTTAGGAGGGACATTAAGAAAGGAACTTGTTCTGAAATGTCTTTTGAAAAGTATTGCTTGGTGTTGGGGCATTCAAAAAGCTGTAAAGTAAAATTGTGGGTGAAAAGGATGGGGTACTTCAACTTGTAAAATGGGCTTAGGACGGACATTAAGAAAAGAACTTGTTCTGAAATGTCTTTTGAAAAGTATTGCTTGATGTTGGAGCATTCAAAAAGCTGTAAAGTAAAGTTGTGGGTGAAAAGGATGGTTAGTTCAACTTGTAAAATTGGTTTAGGAAGGACATTAAGAAAAAAATTGTTCTGAAATGCCTTTGAAAAGTATTGCTTGATGTTTGGGTGTGGAAAAAAGTCGTAAAGTAAAGTCGTGGAGAAAAAGATAAGTACTTTAACTTGTAAAATGGGTTTAGGAAGGACATTAGAAAAGGAACTTGCTCTGAAATGCCTTTTGAAAAGTATTTCTTGGTGTTGAGGTATCCAAAAAGCTGTAAAGTAAAGTTGTGAGTGAAAAGGATGGGTACTTCAATTTGTAAAATGGGTTTAGGAGGGACATTAAGAAAAGAAGTTGCTCTGAAATGCCTTTGAAAGGTATTTCTTGATGTTGAGGTATCCAAAAAGCTGTAAAGTAAAGTTGTGGGTGAAAAGGAAGGATGCTTCAAGTTGGAAAACGGGTTTAGAATGAACATTAAGAAGAGATGTTGCTCTGAAATGTCTTTTGAAAGGTATTTCTTGGTGTTGGGGTATCCAAAAAGTCGTAAAGTAAAGTTTTGGGTGAAAAGGAAGGATGCTTCAACTTATAAAATGGGTTTAGAAAGGAAATTAAGAAGGAACTTGCTCTGAAATGCCTTTTGAAAGGTATATTTTGGTGTTGAGGTATCCAAAAAGCTGTAAAGTAAAGTTGTGGATGAAATGGATGGATGCTTCAACTTGTAAAATGGTTTTAGGAGGGACATTAAGAAAATAACTTGCTCTGAAATGCCTTTTGAAAAGTATTGCTTGGTGTTTTGGGCATTCGAAAAGCTGTTAAGTATAGTTGTGGGTGAAAAAGTTGGGTACTTCAATTTGTAAAATGGGTTTAGGAGGGACATTAAGAAAAGAACTTGTTCTGAAATGCCCTTTGAAAAGTATTGCTTGGTGTTGGAGCATTCAAAAAGCTGTAAAGTAAAGTTGTGGGTTGAAAAGGATGAGTACTTCAATTTGTAAAATGGGTTTAGGATGGTCACTAAGAAAAGAACTTGTTCTGAAATGTCTTTTGAAAAGTATTGTTTGATGTTGGAGCATTCAAAAAGCTGTAAAGTAAAGTTGTGGATGAAAAGGATGGTTACTTCAACTTGTAAAATGGGTTTGCAATGGAAATAAGAAAAGAACTTGTTCTGAAATGTCTTTGAAAATTATTGCATGATATTGGCGCATTCAAAAGAACCAAAAACCTGTAAAGTAAAGTTGTGGGTGAAAAGGATGGTAGCCTCAACTTGTAAAATGGGTCTAGGAGGGACTTTAAGAAAGGAACTTGCTCTTAAATGCCTTTTGAAAAGTATTGCTTGGTGTTAAGGTATCCAAAAAGTTGTAAAGTAAAGTTGTGGGTGAAAAGGATGGGTACTTCAAGTTGGAAAATGGCTTTAGAAGGGACATTAGGAAAATAAGTTGCTCTGAAATACCTTTTGAATGGTATTTCTTGGTGTTGAGGCATCCAAAAAGCTGTATAGTAAAGTTGTGAGTGAAAAGGATGGATGCTTCAACTTGTAAAATTGGTTTAGGAGGGGCATTAAGAAAGGAACTTGTTCTGAAATGCCTTTTAAAAAGTATTTCTTGGTGTTGAGATATCCAAAAAGCTGTAAAGTAAAGTTTTGGGTGAAAAGGATGGGTACTTCAAGTTGGAAAATGGGCTTAGAAGGGACTTTAAGAAAGGAACTTGCTCTGAAATGCCTTTTTAAAGGTATATTTGGTGTTGAGGTATCCAAAAAGCTGTAGAGTAAAGATGTGGGTGAAAAGGATGGATGCTTCAACTTGTAAAATGGTTTTAGAAGGGACATTAAGAAAAGATGTTGCTCTGAAATGCCTTTTGAAAGGTATTTCTTGGTGTTGGGGTATCCAAAAAGCTTTAAAGTAAAGTTGTGGGTGAAAAGGAATGATGCTTCAACTTGTAAAATGGGTTTAGAAGGAACATTAAGAAAGGAACTTGCTCTGAAATGTCTTTTGAAAAGTATTTCTTGGTGTTGAGGTACCCAAAAAGCTGTAAAGTAAAGTTGTTGGTGAAAAGGATGGGTACTTCAACTTGTAAAATTGGTTTAGAAGGGACATTAAGAAAAAAACTTGTTCTGAAATGTCTTTTGAAAAGTATTTCTTGGTGTTTTGGTATGCAAAAGACTGTAAAGTAAAGTTGTGTGCGAAAAAGATAAGTACTTCAAGTTGGAAAATAGGTTTAGAAGGGACATTGAGAAAATAACTTGTTCTGAAATGTCCTTTGAAAAGTATTGCTTGGTGTTGGGGCATTCAAAAAGCTGTAAAGTAAAGTTTTGGGTTAAAAGTATGGGTACTTCAAGTTGTAAAATGGGTTTAGGAGGGACATTAAGAAAAGAACTTGTTCTGAAATGTATTGAAAGGTATTGCTTGGTGTTGTGGCCTTCAAGAGCTGTAAAGTAATGTTGTGTGTGAAAAGGATGGGTACTTCAACTTGTAAAATGGGTTTAGGAGGGATATTAAGAAAGGAACTGGTTCTGAAATGCCTTTTGAAAAGTATTGCTAGGTGTTGGGGCATTCAAAAGCTGTAAAGTAAAGTTGTGGGTGAAAAGTAATGGTACTTCAACTTGTAAAATGGGTTTAGGAGGGACATTAAAAAAAGAACTGGTTCTGAAATGTCATTTGAAAAGTATTGCTTGGTGTTGGAGCATTCAAAAGCTGTAAAGTAAAATTGTGGGTGAGAAGGATGGGTACTTCAAAGTTGAAAAATAGGTTTAGAAGGGACATTAAGAAAATAACTTGTTCTGAAATGTCTTTTGAAAAGTATTGCTTGGTGTTGTGGCCTTCAAGAGCTGTAAAGTAATGTTGTAGGTGAAAAGTATGGGTACTTCAACTTGTAAAATGGGTTTAGGAGGGACATTAAGAAAGGAACTGGTTCTGAAATGCCTTTTGAAAAGTATTGCTTGGTGTTGGAGCATTCAAAAACTGTAAAGTAAAATTGTGGGAGAGAAGGATGGGTACTTCAAGCTGGAAAATAGGTTTAGAAGGGACATTAAGAAAATAACTTGTTCTGAAATGCCTTTTGAAAAGTATTGCTTGGTGTTGTAGCCTTCAAGAGCTGTAAAGTAATGTTGTGGGTGAAAAGGATGGGCACTTCAACTTGTAAAATGGGTTTAGGAAGGATATTAAGAAAGGACCTGGTTCTGAAATGCCTTTTGAAAAGTATTTCTTGGTGTTGGGGTATTCAAAAGCTGTAAAGTGAAGTTATGGGTGAGAAGGATGGGCACTTCAAGTTGGAAAATAGGTTTAGAAGGGACATTAAGAAAATAACTTGTTCTGAAATGCCTTTTGAAAAGTATTGCTTGGAGTTGGGGCATTCAAAAAGCTGTAAAGTAAAGTTGTGGGTGAAATGGATGGGAACTTCAACTTGTAAAATGGGTTTAGGAGGGATATTAAGAAAATAACTTGTTCTGAAAAGATATAATAAAGCCATAAAAAGTATTAAAAAAATGTGGACTCAGGGGCCTTTGGGATGCTGGGGGTCTGGGGGGCCTTTAGGGCGGGGTGGCCCTTTAGGAGCCTGGGGGCTGGGGGAGGGTCTCCGGGGGGCCCTTTGGAAGCCCGGTGGTCTTTTGGGAGCCCGGTTGATCTTTGGAGGCCCGGGGAGGGCCTTTGGGGGTCTGGGGGCACTTGAGGGCCAATTGGTCCTTTGGGAGCCCGGTGGACCTTCGGGGACCGGGTTTGGGCCTTTGGGGGTCCGGGGGGCCCTTTGGGAGCCCGGTGTTCTTTTGGGAGATTGTTGGGCCTTTGGGGATCCGGTGGGCCCTTTGGGGGTCCGGGGGCTCTTTGGGAGCCTAGGGGACCTTTGAGGACCGGGGGAGGGCCTTTGGGGGTCTGGGGAGGGTGTTTGGGGTCTGGGGGCCCTTGGGGAGCCTGGGGGACCTTTGCGGACGGGGGGTGGGCCTTTTGGGGTCTGGGGAGGGCGTTTGGGGGTCTGGGAGCCCTTTGGGAGCTTGGGGACCTTTGAGGACCGGGGCTTCCTTCGGGGTTGGGGTCGGGGGATTTGAACCCTTTGGGGTTGGGGTAGAGGACCTCACGACACTGTTCAAATGAAACTTGTGTATTATAACGACCACAGAGTTTCACCCTCAAATCCTCTTCTAAAACCTTTTCTAAAATCATCTTTTAAAATGTCTCTAACTGTTTCGCCGAAATAATTCAATAAAATGACTAAAACGGTTTCGACCAAATAATCCCTAAACGTAATTTCAGCGTGTTCCTTTTGTTTGGCATCTCTGCGCTTTCACATTTGAAATTACAAAGAAACCCTTTCGCGCGCTAATCACTTCATCGCTAAGATCTAAACATTCGCTCGGAGACAGTTCTCTTTAGAAACAACAAATTAATTCCCTTTCGTGTCAAATCAATTCTCTTTAGAAACAACAAATTAATTCCCCTTTCATGTCAATCAATCAATCACGACATCATCTGTCACGTGTGATCTAAACTTTGCCTCGGAAACATTCTCTTTGGAAATACATCAAAGACATTAATTAACTTCTCGTCATCTGTCAGACATTAATTAACCTTGCCCGGAAACAATTTGATTAATGACTGACAGCACAGATGTCCCACTTTGATTAACCACGTGTTCTCCCTTGACATTCGCTGGGAGCTTGCCCAAAACAACAACAACAACAAATACTGTTTCCAGGATCATAACATTCGCTGAGAGCGTGCCAAAAACACACCTGGAGAAAGAGACCGTGGAGAAAGAGGTCATTGACCCTGTCCCATTAAACTATGTAAAAAAGTTGCAGGTGGCAGCACATGTGTTCTTGTGGAAGTTATAGGGTCATCTTTACTGACTCTGTCGTTTTATTCTGTGTGATTTTTTCTTTACTTGGTGGCCATTCAAAAAGCAAGGATTTCTGTTAAATAAATAATTCTTATACCTTTTAAAATAGCTTTACAGGGTTTTTTCTTTGCATGGCGGCTATTCAAAAAGCGAGGATTTCTGTTAAATAAATAATTCATATACATTTTAAAATAGCTCTACGGGGTTTGAGAGACTCTGTTGTTTTATTCTGTGTGATTTTTTCTTGCCATTCAAAAAACGAGGATTTCTGTTAAATAAATAATTCTTATACCTTTTAAAATAGCTTTTTGTGTCTTTCTGAACTTTCTGTGAGAGGCGGGGGTAAGTATTTAGTTTAAATAATTCTAGGAGGAATTGAGTTTTGTGGCTGGTGTGGAAAAATGGTACATGTTGAATATTCGGGTAAACATACGACTAAGAAACGTTTCACTATAAATCAGGCTATTGTGTTTATACTGAACTTTCTAAGGCGGTAGTAAGTAAATAGTTTAAATAATTCTAGGAGGAATTGAGTTTTATGGATGGTATGGAAAAATGGTATGTGTTAAATATTCGGGTAAACATTCAACTATAAATAAGGCTATTGTGTCTTTCTGAACTTTCTGTGAGAGGCGAGGGCAAGTGTTTAGTTTAAATAATTCTAGGAGGAATTGAGTTTTGCGGCTGATGCGGAAAAATGGTACGTGTGGGGTAAATTAAGTTTTGAGGGGGATAAAAATGGTAGTTATTTAGTACCCAGTAAACAGGTGACTTGAAATGCTTCATTAGAAATAGTTTATTGCTAATGATACCTCCTCGACAGATATTTATTTTATTGTATTTATAGCTATTAGCTAAACGTTGCTCTGTGTTTGTCACACCAACTAGTAAATATTTATTGGGGTTTTTATTTTTCTGTTCAATTATTTTCAGTGAAAGCCAATATAATTACCTCATTCTTTTATTCTAACTTCACTTATAGGAATAGGACTTCTAGAATAAGGATTCATTCCCTCGACTAAATCAGTTTATTCATGTAAAATGGTGAACAAAAGACTATTAATTCTCCGTATTCTTCTTTTTCTTATCTAGCTAAACGTTGCGCTGTGTTTGTCACACCAACTAGTAAATATTTATCGGGCTTTTTTTCCGTTCAATTATTTTCAGTGTAAGCCAATTTAATGCTAGGGGGAGTAAAAACGGTAGTTATCTAGTACCCGGTAAACAGGTGACTTGATATGCTTCATTAGAAGTAGGTTATTCCTAATGATACCTCCTCGACAGATATTTTCATGGCTCTAACAATTGTACTCTATGCTTTGTCTTGACAGTAAGGAATTGAATCTCATTGGAGTACCACAAAAATTCAACTCTTATGATGGTGGATATGCGAGATTGAGATCTCCGGAGATGATTGCACTCAAAGAGAATGCCAACATAAAAATAATAGTTTATAAAGAGGGGCATCTTCTTGCTAGTGCTTGTGGTAACATGTTACCCAGTGTTAAACCATATCGTCAGCTTTCGGGTATTAGCATTCAAATGAAAGCAAAGACGAAAAGAAAGGTCTACTCTTCTACTAATATCATAAACCATATCCCGTCTACATGCCGGAACTGTTACCTGTGTAAAAATAGTGTGATAATAGACAGTGAAATTGCTAGAAAAATAAAAAGGGCATTGGCAGAAAATATCACTAAGGAATATAAAGATGAATCGATGAAAAAAAAAGTACCAGCGAACGTTACTGCCATTGATCAAACAGTCAATGAATCAAATAATACCAAAGACGAAAAGCATATTGACCCTGTCGATGACACACCTATAAAAATTGTGTACGAGTCAAAATGGAATAATGATTATTCTACTGATTACGAACTAAGTGAAGACAATAGCTATAGTATCAAGAGAGAACATGGTGAACCATTTTATGGAACAGATTCAAAATGTCCAAAGTTATTCATTGATATTAATAATGTATAATAATATATATTTTTTGTATTAATATTCTACATGGTATTATTTCATTAAAAATATATTATGCCTTACATTGTTATGTGTTCATTATTTTTAGAGTAAGCTAGCATATCGAACGTTTAGAATGTCTATTAAACATCGGAGATGTAAGAAAAGGAATTTACATACATCATATATCGGATAGATAGGTTAACATAGAGAAAATCTAAGTATAAGAATGAATAAATTCTCTATCAACATCTATTGACAGATGCTTGGGATAACATTGACAAAATCAAAGTATCAGAGTGAATAAGTTCTTTATCGATGTCTTTTGACAGATACGTTTGATAACACTGACATAATTTAAGTATCAAATTGAACAAATTCTTTCTTAACATTCTTTGTCGATATCATATGTCGGATACGTCGGATAACATTGACAAATTCAATCTATTATAATGAATAAATTCTCTACCATCATCCATTGTCGGATTTGTCATTATGAAAAAAAAAGTAAGTAAGTAAGTAGCAAACTCTTTCTTGAATTCAACTCATGGATACACAATACAGATATTATAAAAAAAATTGTAATTTCCAGACTTCATTTACATGCAATAGATACCGAGAGTTCAATGACTTCTCCCCGCAATGACTTCCAAGGGTTTTATGACTCCTCCCCACAATGAATTATGATGGTTTTAGGACTCATCCCCCTAGCCATAACTCCATTCAACCTTGAGTGAAGGTATAAAAGTTTGATGAAGTATTTTTCTACTTAACAACTACATTAATAACTTACAAGATGATAGGACTGTATGACACAGAATAATTTAAGGTTAATTTAGACGAGGTTACGTGCGCGCACGTAACCACGTCTAAATTAACCTTAAAAAAATGAAATAAAGCTATGTCGACTTTGTATGTTGATTTCAACACATTATTTTAGGTTTTTTTTTGTTTTATTTTCTTGTCCCAAACTACTTTTTTATCATGAACCGTTTAGAGACCAATTTGATCTGTACACATTGAAGTTTGTGTGTGTGTGTGTGTGTGTGTGTGTGTGTGTGTGTGTGTGTGTGTTTGTGTGTGTGTGTGTATGTGTGTGTCTGTCTGTGTGTGTGTGTGTGTCTGTCTATGTGTGTGTGTTTTTTTGTGTTTTTATGTGTTTGTTTGTTTATATTTGTGTGTGTGTGTGTGTGTGTGTGTGTGTGTGTGTGTGTGTGTGTGTGTGTGTGTGTGTGTGTGTGTGTGTGTGTGTGTGTGTGTGTGTGTGTGTGTGTGTGTGTGTGTGTGTGTGTGTGTGTGTGTGTGTGTGTGTGTGTGTGTGTGTGTGTGTGTGTGTGTGTGTGTGTGTGTGTGTGTGTGTGTGTGTGTGTGTGTGTGTGTGTGTGTGTGTGTGTGTGTGTGTGTGTGTGTGTGTGTGTGTGTGTGTGTGTGTGTGTGTGTGTGTGTGTGTGTGTGTGTGTGTGTGTGTGTGTGTGTGTGTGTGTGTGTGTGTGTGTGTGTGTGTGTGTGTGTGTGTGTGTGTGTGTGTGTGTGTGTGTGTGTGTGTGTGTGTGTGTGTGTGTGTGTGTGTGTGTGTGTGTGTGTGTGTGTGTGTGTGTGTGTGTGTGTGTGTGTGTGTGTGTGTGTGTGTGTGTGTGTGTGTGTGTGTGTGTCTGTGTGTGTGTGTGTTTGTGTGTGTCTGTTTGTGTTGGTGTTTGTGTTTTTGTGTGTGTGTGTGTGTCTTTGTCTCTGGGTGTCTGTGTGTGTCTGTGTGTGTCTGTGTGTGTGTGTGTGTGTGTGTGTGTGTGTGTGTGTGCTTTCCCCCTTCTCAAGCAACAATTTCCAAATGATTTATATGATTTGTTAACGGTCAAGGGCATTTATCCTTATGACCATTATTGTTCAATGTCGAGATTCGCCGAGGAATCTATTCCTCCAATTTAATCATTTTACGACAGTTTTCACGATCGTAGTTGCACCCCCGAGGACTACAGTTTTGCTCAAAACGTTTGGGCAGAGGGAGGGTGTAAAAATGGGCTTGACTACTGCAAGCTGTATTTGTCGAGTGACGTGTTAACCCTGTTAGACATTATGTGTAAAAATACGGATAAAATCTATGAGGAATTTAATCTCGATTTGGGTTATTATTTTTCTTCGCCTCATCTAGTGATGGACCTCATCCTGAAAATAAGTGAGGAAAAAAATGGGTTAATCACTGACACTGATCAGCATCTGTTCATAGAAAGGTCGATTAGGGGGGTTTTGTTTTTCACGGAGACCTTATCTTTGAAACTGATCCAACAGGAGAGAAGACGGGGACAAAATCGAATGCAGTTTTCCTCGTTATGAATTCTCTCTACCCCTCAGCCATGTCCCATTATGCACTACCTTGCGGTGACTATAAATGGCTCAATGACCCTCAAGCTCCCCATTTCCCCAACATTAACAGTGTTGAGGAGAATGGGCTGGTTGGATGGTGTTTTGAAATTGATGGAGAGATACCAGTCGAGCTTCACGATTCAGTAAAGGATTTTGTTTTCCCGCGCATCAATAGACCTGTGACTAAGGACTTTTTGAGTCCTCTCAATAGGCGTTTAGTCGAGGTGGACGGATTGCATTGAGCACCTTCAAAACAAAAACTTATTGCTGACCTTCTGCCGAAAAAAAAACATAGTTGTGCATCCAGTGTCTTTGAAGTGGTTTTTCATAAACTTGTTCAACGTAACAAAGGCCAGTAAAACACTCCATGTTCGTAAAAAACATTAGCTAAAAGTGAGTTTTGTCACTTTTGTTAGAAAATAATAAGCAGAACAGATGAAAGCTGAAAAAGAAATTTATAAACTCATTTTGAATTCGGCTTTCTGCAAAATGTGTGAGAGTGTTCGCAATAGGAATCGTTGTGACGTTGTGACCGATCCTGAACAATGTGCTCGAATTATTGCCAATCCCAATTACACTTCCTTTACAATCATTGGCCCGGACATGGTACTTTTGAATAGGTAAAAAAGACGCATTGTCTTGAATAAAAATATTGCTGCAGGCAGTGCTATCTTGGAGATCTCAAAAAAGCTCATATTGGAATTCTACTACAATGTGGCTAGGGTACAGTGGCCTGAAAAGGGGCAAGTAGAGGTCTGCTACGGTGACACGGATTCTCTACTGTTAAAAGTAAAAACATCAACTCTAATTGATGATTTGGCGCACGGTGAAATTATCAGTTCACGGATGGACTACACCAATTGGAGTGGTGGTCTTTACCCTGAGCTATTAAAACGTCGCGCGCCAAATCAGATTTTATTTTTAAAAAAAGAAACAGGACGCGACTTGATTTGTCTTGGCATATTTGTAGGTCCGAAGGTGTACTTTACACTGACACACGACGGGGAAATCAAGAAACGTTATAAAGTAGTACCCACGCGCTATGTGGATAAGAATTTCGACAAGGTCATTTATAGAAATTGTCTAACCAAAAATGCAATTCCACGAGGCAAATTGTTGGCAATTCGTTCCCACAACTACAGGAACTTTACTGTAAATGTAGAAAAAATAGCCATGAGTACCATTTCCGACAAGGTCTATGTTTGTCAAGATGGTGTGACCACTCTCCCCCTTGGACACTATTTAACTTCAGACCGGGCCGAATGTATTGCCCATAGGGAAAGGCTCGGTTTAAATAAAGTCCTGTAAATTATTTCCTAAAATACCTTTGGGGGGGCTCGCGGCCCGGGGGGAGGTGGCCACCGCCAGCGCGGGGGCGCATCGCTACCAAAGTTACCGTCACCAAAGCTATCTTTTTTTTACTTAGAGCAGATTTTTTTTTCAAGTGCTCTCTCTCTAATTTAATGTTTTTTTCTCTGTAAATAAACAAAAAGTGTTTTTTCTCAGTGTACCCATGTAAATGTTGTATTTATTATAAATAAATTTTAAAAAAAAGTGTTTTTTTTCAATGTATTGTTACTTTTTTATGTGTATATATAATAAAAGAAAAAATATGATTCTTTATTCGTCTTCTTGAAGAACAGAGTAGTAGGGAAAATTATTTAGTCATTAGACAATTAGGGTCTACAGTTAGTTGTCCAGGTGAACTGCTGAAAGGAACATTTATCAATTTAAAACACCATTCAGATCGTTTCTGTGTGGTCCCTCAATGTCGGGAAAAACAACACTCTTAACTAAAATAATTGAAAATTGTGATAAAATGTTTGTGGAAAAGCCGAAAAAAATCTTAAATTGCTATAGTATTTGGCAGGAGTCATACAACAGAATAAAAGTACTCGCTGCTGCCACCATGGGATCGGTGCAGATACAGTTTATACAGGGAATCGATGTTTTCAAAATTACTGAAACAAACGCTTGGTTGATTAGTGACAATATGGGCTACTCTATTGAACAATGGTCCCAGCAAATGCTGCAATTGTTCACTGTTCGCTCTCATCATGAACAGATTTCCGTTACTCTGGTTCTACACAATCTCTTTCATCAGAGCAAATGTATGCGAACACTTGTCTAATGGGGGGGTTTTCCTTTGAAAAGGTTCGTCAGCGGAGTTTGGTTAGTCAAGGCTAATTCTAATGGGAGGGTTTTCGAAACGACTAATTCTTATATCTTTTTTGAGAATTTCCGATTAATTTACCCAATGGGAAATTTAGTTAAACTCTTGGTTAGCGGTCCGCGAGTGGCTTACCTGAGTGGAGGCTGAACATCTAGAGTGGGGAGCTTAATGTAGGAGTACAGGTAGGGAGCTTATATTGATGGCCATACTGACTCGAAATCAGATTGATGAGTTTCAGTTTCCCTTAGGAGCGAGTGGAGCCACAAGGACTAACAAACTTGAGAAATATCAACACAAGAGAATAAAATAAAATAATAGTGCGTTTATTGTTACTTACATAGTAATAGCAGAGTTCTTGGTTGTATCAACAAATTAACAACACAGGTTTCCAATACAAATTGTACTGAGACGAAATATCTCAAAGTTAGTACACTTCAAAAGTTTGTTACAACACAATCATGATCAAAAAAATAGCTAGAAGACTGGTGTAAAACTCAAACTAAGACTCCAAATAGACTGAAAAAGGACTCGCGCAAAATTGTTAAGTCCTCACTATCTATACTCTGCAACTATGCCCGAGGTTACGTTTAGGCGTTGCTAGAAGTATATTTTCTCGGTCCTTATTTGCTGCGCTATTGTCCTACATTACTATTGGGCTGGCTTGCGCCAATGAACTACTTGGGTTTAATTACAGTTTATGACTTTTAAGATGCCACTCTGGAATTTTTCTAGCAACTAAAAATTCTACACTGAAATGTTTTGCTAACAGGTGTCGCTTAATTTATTACTTTTAAGATATCACTTTGGGATTTTTCGAACGATCGAAGTTTTGTATTGTAATATTTTCACAGCAGGGTGTCGCTTAATTTTCAGAGGACGTATATTTTATTTCTTTTTAAGTTGGTAATTGATAATAATATTTAATTTCACAAAAATAATAAGGTGTTAAAATTAGTATCCAGAACAATGCAAATAGCTTAAGCAAATATTTTACATCTCGAGTGACTACTTTTTTTTGCATTGTAAATCTTACTTTCTTGACAGTTTGGTATTTTCGAGTGCTTATTATTTGAACACAGGTGTTAATCACCTGTCGTGCAAGATTTGATCAAGCTAATATTTATTGGATACTTTGGAGACGGGGGGTCGGATTTACTTGTTGCATTTCCTGTGGGAAAGATTTTTTGTTAAATTAACTACGTTTATTTCAGTATTTTAAATTGAACGCTTGATATTTGTTTGATTTATAGGTTACTTGAATTTTTGGAATTCACATTCTTGGGTGATGTTATTTTACTGGGGTAACTTTAATTTGTGAATTTTGATGTATATTTTTTTGAGAATACATCCCATTACATATCATCCATCCCACTTTTAACGATGTCCTCATCGTTGTTACGCTCCTCCCAATTTAGAATTTTTTTTTTTTTTTTTTAAAGAATTTATTTTGTACTTATTACTTTAATTATCTCTTGTTTGGTAATATTAGTATATTTTCTTTTTTTTTTTTTTATATACTTGATTTATATAATATAATATAAATTTAAAAAAATAAATTTTAAATTTTATGTTATGCTAAATCGATTTGGCGAGTTGGCCAAGGCGTTTCTGCATTAGATTATTTGATTATATAGTAATTATTATTTCCTCCACCTAACACTAAGTTTACCTTCACCTGATACGATTATCTCATCACTGAAAATGGTACATTTTGCCTTTCTAATACTCGACTTTACTTTCACCTGACGCTAAAATGACACGATTAAATTTTTATTCCTTCACCTGATATGATAATACTTCTACTTAGTTTTAACTAATCCAAGTTCGGCATTGATACTTGCTTTATTACTTAACGTGATACATGTTTGCTACTTCCAATGCTAATTTATACTTCCACCTGACGTTAAGTAGGCACGATTATATTACTATCCCTTCACCTAATATTAAAATTCCTTTACCTGATGTTCTAATACTTCTATATGGCTCCAACTAGTTAAGTTCTGCTTTTGTAATTATTTTGTTATTTAACGCGAGTTCATGCTTCCACCAGACGCTATGTTGGTATGATGGGTATTTGACTTCAAAAAAGCATCTAGCTACGTCTAAAACATCTAACTGCATCTAAATTTTTAACACACTAAAATTAAAATAATTTGCAAGAAAAAGTTTGACACATTAATAGATTCTGATATTAATGTCTGATTGCAACACTGAGCTTATGTAATTTACACTGATTTTCATATTTTATAAAAAGCTCCTTATGTTCATTAAAATTATTAGCTAGATACATAAGATTTCACACTTACTTCATCATTCTACGTGTCTATATTACTCACATACGTTTTCACTCTTACTTTGGGCTTCCATTCAATTAATTACTGGATTGGCTAATTGTTCATGGTTTGTCTTCTTGGCGTTTTTTTTTCCTGTCACTCGTTCTTTGGAATAAGTGTTTATGTTGTTCGCAAGTATGACAGTATGCACAAAATTGTCCGTGCGTGGTTCATTACATCATATACGAGGGGTTGATGTTGTAGATTCGTTGAAATGTCTATTAGGTACATAACCCTTGGGGAATTGATTACATGAAATGGGTATCTTGGTCGCTAGCTGGGTATCTCTTCTTTGATACTGTGTCGCCGGGGAAAATCAATTACTCGTACAGTCTGTGTTTCCCGTAAATTTTTCACGCTCAATCCATTTTTCATTTGGACTATGGGCTGTGTTTCTATATTTAACGTTAACTATGGCACGATTGTAACTTGATTTAAGTGCCTTGGCTCGACGCATTGTCTTTGATTTTCAGTTCAATGATTCACAACTATTGATAGCTTAATATGGAGATGAAAACAACTGTTTGGTTCTCTTCTCTGAACACTTCATTTTGGGAAAAACTTTAGCACGTACAGTTTATGTTTCCCACAAAAATTGATTATGATTGGTTCTTCATCTCATGGAGGATGGTTTGGTTTTGTGACATCTAACAATAATTGAATAGTCAAAACTTAAACCTTTTGTCTTGTTTAACATATTGTCTCTAATATGGGGCTTAAGATACATAGTCCTTGAGGGATTGACTCTGGGTTTATACTTGATGTTTCAAACATTAAATCTTAAGGCCGTTGCCGTCTAAGGATTTGACGGTTATTTATAAAGTTTTACGACATGACTGGTCGAGGTGGTTCTTTATGTAATCATTGATTCAGGCATATCTGTATAGTGTCCTTGGTTGCCGATATTGCTTGAGATAAAATTACCTGGTACAAGGTTTTTGTGATTGGGACTGGTGATCAGGATATCGTCTTGAGATATTTCCTTGGTGAGTACTTGTCGGTGGTTGATGAATGATGAAAGTAGATGCTACTGGGTTGTATCCGTGTTGCATGCTGGTACACCATAATTAATCTGCACTGATTACTTTGCTTCCTAGAATATAAATATCTGGGCAGAATCATATGCTCTTTACAATTACATAAGTTAAAACATATATAACAACAACATACGGTTTTCATAATATTCTGCGTGGACAATTTTTGAAATAATAGTTATTATTAGTGGTACTAATAACATCAATTTAGTACAGGTACAGTTAAACACAACGCAAAAAAATAAGAGCAGATTTCATGCTTTCATGCATGTTGCCGCAATCATTAGATTATTATCATATAAATGAGGTACTCATCAGAAAAATGATTAGTGACTATGTGTATACACGTATATATGTGCATTTGGCACATATTCAATATTTAATACATTTTTTAAATATTATTCAACACTCATCTACTTTAACATTTACTTTTCTATTCTACTACTATTTGCGAGGTAGGCAATATGGTTTATATGAGAGGTCTTGATTTACTATACATTTACAAATCTTTATTGTCTATGCGTGTTCATACCGCTTAAGAAATATATTTTGCAGCTGTATGGACTTGCACAAAAAATTAAGTGAAAATTTGGGATTGGACATGGCACGAATGAGGACCTCTACTCCCATTCGCTCGATTATGTCCTCCCTTACTTTTTGCTTAAGTGTTATCAGGGAGTTCCGGGTTTAGGTTTTGCATTTCACTTGGCTCAATACAATCCTCCTCTGGGTTTTGTCTCCGTGGTCTCATAATTTTTCCATAACTTGAGTCAACAAAATTTTCATGGTTAGTGGAATCAATGAGCTTCAGCCTCGTGAACGACTAAATATTCCTTTAGAAGGAGCTGAAGACGCTCCACATCGGTTCCACGTATGTGATAATCTTCGGTCTCCTTGTGAATAGGAGAATTCATAATTCTCATGCAATATGACTATTTTGGGGGTAGTTCCCATGCTTAGGTATGATTCCCTTCCTTATGTCCTCTTGGGCCACTGCGTGAACAATGAAAATTATGATGGCCTTCGTTAATTGCACCTTCCTGTCTAATGCTAAAATTAATATGTGATAATTTATCTTGCAATGTAATCTATTCCTATTTTTTTTGTTTTATTCTTTAGGGTTTTGAATATAGATTGCATTATTATGCGAACAGCTAACATCGTTAGCCACATGGCTTCTACATATATTGAAGGTACTAATCCTTTCTCGCATTGTATTTTATTCCCAATTTTCCTGTTACGGATCGATATTTGGGTTTATTTGCCAATCGTATTCCGAAACTATACGATTTTTTTCGTCATATTTTCTTAAATCGTATTTGACGTTCCATTTTTTTTTTCGCGAAGACTTCTTCCCTTTATTTATTCACAATGATAATTGCCGCTAAGTATATGACATTCTCTTTGGCATGTTTAATGCATATGAACTCTGTGTCAATAATTGCCTTGGCCTTTTCTTTATTTGGTCCTTTCAGAACATTTCAGAACAATGGCCAAAAGAAGGTAGTTTTTATTGACTTTTGTCTAGTTAACTTTTTCAAGATTGGTTATAGTCATGGTACACTCTAGGTCGAAGTCAAACTACTTTTTCACCGGCATTTCCTCAATACATCGGTTACTAATTCGTTCGACCATAACTTACTTAAAGCTCCATGTTAACCAATGATGAATATTTACTTTGTGTGGAAAAAACAAGGCAACTTTTGGATGAAGTTGAACTACTTATTCACCGGTGCCACCTTGCACCTGGCTATTTGTGTGTTCGAACATAATATCATCCCTAAAGTTCCGTACTCTAGTTTAACGACTTTGCGGTCGCCTTATAGTCTTAAAAGTATAGGTACTTTCGAGAAACTACCTTTTTTTCAATATATTTATAATTTATTAGACCTTGTGATATTTACACTAATTCGCAGTTCCATAAATATTAACACAGTACTGGTTTATAATGCATTTATTGACACTAATAGATTTTCATGGTTATAACACTTCGGGTAATATTATAGGGTTCTTTCATCATTCATTTTAACAAGGTTATTTATATATACAGTTTCTCCCACTGAGGTTGGGTTTTAATTTCAATATGGGTGCATCATCCGGCAGTGCCGCCTTTGAATTTGGAGATTTAGGCATATCTAGACGTCGATAATCTTCTCATGAAGAAACATTTGGGCTGAGAAATTGTATTTCAAATACTATGTCATTTTTACCGTTTTCAGGTATGCTTAGGTACATTAAATACACTAAAAGTTGGTTTGGGAGGTGCAGGCCTTCGAGAGTAGCGGTTATGTCATTCCTTCGCATATTCTGACGAATGACTTTCCGGCACAGCTGAGATAATGACAATGGGTCATTTATTATCTTTACTACAGAGAAACTTAAATTTACGTGCGACTGGCAACAGCATAATTGCTCACGCACGATTAAGTCTAACCCAGGGACTATTTTTCTCCCAAAATTTTCATCTTGGAAGAAATTCAGGGTTATTTTCTTTATGTCTTTATAATCTCTTGGGGTAACCTGGAAAATTGCGGATCCCATTGAAGGATTTATCGGATTTAGATATGTATTATTTACACAATTGACGTATAAGATTTTAGGAAAGTTTTCACCTTCTAACATATGTCCTTGGTCTATTAATATGGAGAGAAACTTAATGGTCCAAATTGTAGTCATATTAGTATCATCTTGATCGTACCAAATATTGTCGGCAATATATTTAGACAATGAGCGAAACTTTGTTCCTGGGATATGTTGCACTAAGATTCTGAAGGCCAGATTGGCACTTCGTCTAATGTGCTCCAGTGTTCGTGTTAGCGCGCGTGCGCTAAAATTATGGAACACTAGGCTTGCCGTTAATCTTAGGATTATTCTTGGTTCCAACATAGTTTTTTGAGATTTTAGAAGATAGTATAGTTTTGGACAATCAAGATTTTCTACTGCTTTAATAAGTTCCTCTTCTTTCATTAAATTGTCAATATGTCCCCATTCCCTTAACGGAGCATTAATATTGCCTACACTATGTCTTTTCTTAAGGCTCCATAAGATTACATTTTCACGTCTACGATTATTCAATTGTTGATTGCTTGGGTATCTCATCATGTTTACGTTTTTTTTGATTATTCTACTAGATTTTAGGCTAATATAAGCAACATACCGTATGGTTGCGTGTTCCGGCGTTTCTCTTAACACGTGGTTGAAGGTTACTTACACACCGTATCTGGAAATGTGTTCTTATGTAAAATTTATCAGTAATTGTGAAATAAATTAACTTAATGTAAAAATGGTTAAGGCATAATAATAGATTAGTTAGGTGCCTTTAATTTGGTGATATTTGTTATTATTTTTAGCTGTTTTAGTTGGTTCCTCTAATTTATGGTATTTAACTTTCACTGGTGTCATTGGGTTTCCTTCCTGTGTGAGTTGATCTTCGTAGTAAATACCTCGGCACGGTGCCTTAATACGAAACTAAACTACTCGAGTCCCAGCACTGCGTCAACGCATTCCCACGCATCGGGATTTCTGTCCATTTTTATTCCATATTCTCGTATGGTCACTTGAGTTACCACATTTTCAAATTTTGGGGGTTAGGTAGGGTAATTTTTGTGGGTCGCATAATTAATTTTAATATTTTTTGCATTCTTTCTTCTGTTCTAGATGTACTTCGCAAGAGATATCCCGACTCTGCACACTTCCCCCAAACAATCGACAGGAAAAGCATACAGAGTGAAAGCATTCCCCACGTATCAGGCTTCGTCTCTTTTTTCACTTCATATTCTTTCACGGTCACTCGTCGTCACATTATTTTCCTATGGTAGGGATGATTTGGGGTAATTCTTGCGGGTCACTTTTTATAGAGAGGTTTGTTGATTTTCTCGTTAGAGTCCCAGAGCCAAGTCTAATGACCAATGGAATATAACACACCATAGGTCACAACAGTTGACCAACGGGTCCCCATGTTTTAGGGTAGTTTTTTCCAACTTCAAACCGTAATGTTTCATTATGTGATGACCAATTTTTGTAACTGAATAGTCGTTCCTCATAAGAGAGCTAGGGCCAAATGGAAACGGGATGTTATGTAGACACCATCCATCGTCTCCACTTTGCCACGGCTTCCCACGACTGGGGGGGCCTGTTCACTTGTCACATTTCCTTGTTCGTTATTTGCTTTTTGTATTTCCTTTGTTATCTGAGACAGATTTGAGCAAGCATGCAGGGCACCGTCTGTAGTCGTTTGCAACAGTGGTAGCAACGTCTTGTTGTGCAATCAAGTCTCATATCCATGTAACTTTTTTGACAGAGGATGGAAGTCAAGTGATTGCATGGTGGGATAATGGACACCATGCTAATCCTTGGCTCTAACCTCGCATGGTTGGGGGTTTATCCATCTTCATTATCGTATACTATATAGATATTTAAATTCTTGCTCTTATTCCATTTCTAGAGCACTTCATGGGGTTGATTGCTGACTATTTTATTTTGCTTTTATGAATTAGAACTGCCATGTATATTGAGCTTTTATTGATTGCCGAAAGAGAAAAAAAAATTTTGTTACATTCGAAGTGCAAGGGATGTTACTACTGATTCTTCGGCTAAAATTATGCCTCGCTTTGTTTAAGTGTGATTTTTTTTTTTTTAAATAAAAGAAAAAAAAATTTTTTTTTTTTTTTTTTACCGTACGAAGTACATGAGGTCTTACTACTGGGTTTTTTTTTTTTGCCAAAAGTATCCTTTACATGGTCCGAGTGGGTTTTCGAGTTTGAAAAGTTAAGGAAAGGACTGTATTATATTAAAGTTTAGCATACTTAAATTATTGCGATATCTGTCGATCGGCTTGAGGGAATTCTAAAGTTTTCTATTAGAACTTGCTGTGGCATTCGATTTCTATAATTGTTGAACCCTCATTTATAGCAAGATTTTTCTTAAGTAATTTATGATTAACGAGGCAAATTTTTCCTTTTTAACAATCTTTTTTTTTTTAAATATCCATAGTTTCAATTAATTTCGTTAAGGCCCTCTTTTTTGAAAATATAGACTTATTTTTTAATGTATTCAAAATTCAGCTAGTAGGCTATAACGTTTTTTTTTCTTTTCGTTTATTTAGATATTTTATTTAGCCGTGACGCGACTAAAGTATTACTTTCCTCGGTTTTGTATATTATTAGTTAATGGGAGTTAAGTGAGTTGAAGTGTAACTTTAATTTCAAGTTGTCGAATCATTCTTCTCCTGTGGCGGAGTGAACGCCACTGAATATCGTGTTCTAAATTGATTCCCAAATATACAGCCTTTGAAGCCTTATCATCAAGTAAATTTTAGCTGAATAATCCTCACAAACAAGGATGCTGATTTGGGAGTCAAAATTCAGTACATAGCCCGTCAACAACACACTAGCCTATAATGCTTTTCACATCTCTACCACGTGGCGTTATTACTTGAGAGTTTCGTCGTTTGTCATAGGCCATATGAACTTAATTCCTTTATAATTCTCAAATGAAAATTAAAATATATTCGTTGATGCTATATTTTGATGCCACTAAGTTGCCGCACAACTGAGGGGGGGGGGGCTCAGAAATTGTGATTGGGACGTAACGCCGTAACCTTGAGTAGGTTACCCTTCTGTAAGGGCTTGATTCGGGGAGAAAGTTTGAGAATTTATCTTTGTTAATTTAAGGTGTTCGAAGTGTACGTTCGAACAAAGGGCTAAATTACCTCACAGGTGTTGTAGTCTATTTTATGGCTTCTGCTTTCACTTAATTGCCTTAGAAATTACTCTTCAGTTATTCATCCTTCGTATAAATGTCTGTTTTGTTCTATCAATTTTAGTTAAGCACATGCTCACTAGTGAGTGCACATTTTTTTGAATTCTTAAATACCGTGCTTTTTACAAGGCTTAAATTTTGTGAATAATATGTGATTTACCATGTCATATTATTTATTGGGGAAATTAAGGATTAACTGGGACCTGTGGTCGCAACTGGCTTATAAGATTAGTAGAAATTATTAAATACTATCTTGTGATATGAGTATTTATGACTAATCGTCAATTTTTGGAAGGATTTTCTTCCTTTCGCGTTAATTGGTTATTTTTTGTAATTCTTTACGTCTGAATTATTTTGGTTATTAGAGTATTTCGACAGACCTATGTTAGTTTAATTTTACTCTACTTGCGTGGTTCATTTGTATGCTTTAATTCGATTTAAGGTAAAATTTGTTGAACTTAATGCTGCAAATTGTTACGGTTTTTGGTGGTTATATTATTCTCTGCCTATCGGCTGTAAGCGTTCTACGGCTTTTACTAATTATTGCAAAACTAAGGTGTTATTTAGCTCTTTTTAGTTACGATTTTAATTTAAGGTACAACAATTATCTATTAGGGAAACATATTCTTTATAGTTGGCAATCAAAAACAGAAGTAGATCAACGCGCGGTTTTTTTTTTGTCTTAATTCTAGTTAAATTTTGATTTCTTGGTACGATATTTTGGAATTTTGGTAATAATTTAACATAATTCGGCTTCATGGAAGGTTTTTTTTTCTTTAACGTTTGTCGCTCTTGATCAGAGGATATGTTAATTAATATTTAATTATGCCAATAAAGAAATTAATTTAATCTAATATGCTAGTTTAAAAACATGGGCGGGGCCACCAAAAATACTTTTTAATGTTTGGTTTTTTTTTTTTTTTTACATATTTATTGGGCGTGTTTTTTTTTTCGAAAGGATTAAACTGGCGTGGGGGTTTTACTCGTAATTGTGGATATATCTCCTATTAAGGATTATATCGCATTTCTGTAAGTTGAAATGTCTGCGTCAAAATTAATATTTTAAGTTCTGCAATTTTGACTTATTTTTACGTTTTATAGAGTTTTTATATAGGACTTATTTTTACATTTTTCTTGCAAACTAGTTTTTACGTTTTTTAAGGTTACTATAATTTTCGTTTTTGCAATTTTCTCGCAACTAATTTCCTTTATTCGTTTAGGTTTCGGAACGGAACTGTGTATTATTTTACTAATTTTCTATTATGCCAGACCACTCTATGAACAATATATACGACCAAATATATATAATTAAGGATATATCATTGATATCAATTTTTGATAGCAAGCTATATTTTTTTTTTTCATTTTTTCATCTTTATCAGGCCTAATTTTTTTTCTGCTGCGGGGGTCTTGATATTTGAGGAACATTTTGGTATGGTAAGCTAATTCTTAGTTTTTAGGCGAAAAGACTATTAATTGTAGGTGTGCAATTAACTCTGAGTACACGATATCACACGGGTCAAATATTTTTTTGTTAATGAAAAGATGAAAAGTGAAGGCGATTTAACTCGAGGACACTATGCTTATGTGATTTGACCATACTAAATCTTAAATCATAAATCTTAGTGGTTTAAACTACGTTTGGAAATTACGGGCTTTGATTATTATTGCAACTTATCGTGTCGATGCTTTACATGGGGTCAATTGAATTGTACACGCGATTATTGACATCTGAGGTAAATTAGTATCATTTTTCTTGAAGAATCACAACGTCATTTTTCCTTTCAAATTTCGGGAAATTGGTTTGTGAATTTTTTAAATTTAGGAAAGGATTTGAAGGAATAGTAAGGACTGCCTATGTTGTTCTGATTGATTAATAACTCTTTGTCTACAACAATTAAAATTTGCACTAATATTTAAGGGAAAATTAGCGTATTTCCTAACCTTTGGGTTGGAGTGGAGGCCGACTAGTACGCATGGTGCACGTTAGGGTAACTAAATTTTTTTGTATTAACTTGTTGGTACGTACATTTTTGAGGTAAAACAAGCGAAAACACACGGGGGTAAGGCTGTGGATGGCCAAATTTCGCCGTTTTGGCTTTTGTAATTTTTGGAATGCATTGGAGTTTGTGGTCTTGTTCGGAGGAACACGTAAGCGAGTACATCAATTTACCATTATTGTTTTTTTGAATTATTTTCGATTGGTTAATTTTTCGCAGAATTTTCAGTTAATATAATGACTGAGGCCTGCTTCTGTTATTTGGATTGACAGCGGCCCTATATCTACAATTTGGTTAATTATCGTATGCTTATTTGCAGGTAAATCATGCCTTGTGTTGTTACTCTCTTACATATATATATATATATATATATATATATATATGTACACATATAACTATCTAGAAACCATGATAAGCTAGCTTATTATGTTGCCGCTAATTACCTGTTTTCCTAATTGTTTCTTAGCTGGGTGATTAATACAATAATAACTCGCATGTATACTTTTTTGACTTAATATTTTAAGTTGTTTGGTATTTCATAGCCTTTACGGCAAGTTTGGGTTGTGGTTATTTCCGGTCATCTTTTTTTTTGATTAAATTTAGTATATTTTGGAGTTCCGTATTTGATTATGTTGTTGGCATGATGATTAAAAATAAATATTCCACAAACTTGAATTTGAGAGGGCATAGAATCTATTGAAGCGCCGATCCGAATACTTTTTTTTGAATTAAATGTAATTTTTTGGGATTTAGTGGTCTGGGGATATGGATTGATAGACGGCCGAACCTAGGACACGGATTTGATCCTCGTGCCCTGAAGTAAATCTCCTCATTAAGCGATCCATTGTGATCGTCTAGCTTCCTACTCTGGGGGGGGTATCCGAAATTCTGTTTAACTATTCCTTAGTAATATAAGGATGGTTATCCATTGCATTTTCTTTTTTTTTTTTTTTACCATTGAATTTGTAATCTGCAGTTATTTATCTATTTATTTTTTAAAGAAATACTATGTTCTGTCTAGCAGAAACATAATTATCTATTTTAACGAGTTTTCGCTAGAATATTGGGTTATTTACTACTTTTTTGTCGCTAAACATCACATCCTATAAAATGTAGTTATTTTAATGTATTAGAAGGGGATTTTGACGAAAAAGAATTTTTTACCTCTTTTTGTTTTTGTTTAGCTCGATTTATTCTCTTGTCCGGCATTTCTTAGTTTTCTGCGGCTTCTGGCGATGGTTGGGTTCTGGGTGTTCCTTGTTGTTCATAGATTTCTGAGGGATCTTTGCCCGTAATAACATTTTCTTGGGCGTCAGGGTACTGGGTCTTTGTGATTATATTGTTATTAGTTGGAGGATTCAGTTGATTTGTTTCCAATTAGGGTTTTGTGTGGTGATGACGAGCTTGATTTGGAATTGCAAAATATACGGGTTGGGATGGTCCTTCGTCGCAATTGTTAGTAAGCAGATTTTCCAAGTGGGGGCAGAGGGGTAGGTTAACTTCAACAGTAAAATATGTTGCAACCATTTTTTCTAGGTTTGAGCAGAAATCTCTCTGTTTCTGTATTTCCTCGGTAACTTCGACATGGTTCTCTTTTAGCTGTTTCTCTAAGCTGTCTTGTTGCAGATGTATTATTTCTTTCTGTGCTTTTAAGTGATCGTATTTATGCTGCAATTCTAGTACCTTTGTTCTCTGGGGCGTTAGGAGTTCTTGTATTGCCATCGTCGCGGACAGGATGGTACTGCTCTTATAATCTTGTACTTTTTTTCCAATTTCCTGCAATTTATCGTACAATATTTGTAATTTTAGAATCTGGTCGGGATAATTATATCCTTCGACAATTGCGGTGTCACTAATTGATTCCATTTCATTCTGGATTTTGGTGATTTGTTCTTTCACCTCCATAAATTGGGCCTCTATTAATTTGTCTATTTGCTTAGTAATTAGGATCTCATTTATCTTCTTGTTCATTTTTTCTTGGGAGGCCTTAACTTCGCTAAGCGATTTAAGTACGGTTTCTATCATATTTTCAATTTTCGATTTTTCCGTTATTAATTCGGCCGATGGCACTAGGAGTTTTGCTCGTACTTGAAATAGCTGATCCATACTTGCTCTGTCAGTAACGGGGTTGCACTGGGTATTTTTCGTACGGAGGGGGGGGGGCTTGAACAATTCTTGTTCTTCTTCTATCTTCGGGGTTCTTTACCAGGTCGAGGTTTAGGTTATCTGGAAAAATTAACCATTGACTTATTTCGAACTTTTATGGGCATCACAATAGAAGTTGCCCATATTTTTTGGTTTTAATTTTTTTTTTTTTTTTTTTAAACTGCTAATTATGATTTAATATTACCTTATAATTTTTTTTTTTGGGGTAACTGCTACTAGACGTATTTAAATTTTTCCGGCCTCTTGCTAATTCTGCCAGATTTCGTGGTAACCTCCTGTTCGCCTTCTTGTTTTTTATTCTTTTTTGATTTTCCCATAGAGATCAGATCAAATTTCTTATACTGTTTTAGTAGGTATTTTTGACCTTTTAATTTTGCGGCTTTGGCATGGGCCGCGGCAGAAGCCGGTTTTTGTTGTGGTGCGTTCTGTGGGTAGTCAGGGTCTGATTCATCGTCGGACTCATTAGAGCTAGTATCTGAGGATTCATTATTTGGTCTTTCGGGGGCGGTCCTTTGCGATTGAGGGGTATCTCCTGCCCTTGCTTCATATATCTCATCTGTTCTAGAGGTTGAGGGCTTATTTTCTATTTCCTCACGCTGAGGTCCTGTCTCGGGGGAGTTAAAAGATTCCTGGGAACTCTGGGAGGAGTCAAATACTTTTGAAGAATGTCTCCATTGCTTGAATGCCATATTTTCCGGGGGGTGTGGTGTATTACGTAGCATGGTCTGTTTCCAGGAATAAGGTTCCTTGGGTTTTACTTTGGATACCGTTATGTGATGGTATTGTCCCAAGTTTTCATCTTCAGTGTGTTCCTGTGTCCATGGCAAAGTACTTTGCCTTGTTTTTATGGGATAGTTGATAATGTCCATAGCCTCTCAGGTTTTTTTGTATTTTTATCACTGGGTGGAGTCTTCCTCCTTTTTGTACCGGGGGTTTCCATGGCTCTGTTTAGTTCCTCCTGTAATGACAGGGGTCTTTCTATTGGGGTTGCTGGGGATACCATGTCATCAGGAAACCTTTTGGGGGGACATGGAGTTGAAATTCTATCGGGAAAAAATTGGGTTTTTGGCGACAGCGTATAGTCCAACTCTTGCTCTGAGCTTTCTGTGGATGAGCTCTCTGGGCTTTTTGGGGTTCTTGCAGGCATGGGTATTAGGGGTTTTCTTTTAGGGATGACTAGATTTTTCATGGCCAAAAATTCTTCAAAATCTTCCTCCTCGCTATTATTTTCAAAATAGTTTTGTTTGAAATTAAAGGGTTTTAGTTCGGATAGCCTGGACCTAGGGAATTGATTTTCCGCGTTTGATGAATCTGAAAATGGGGGTTCGGGTGCCCACTTAACGGGGTATTTGTCACCTTTCATACGGCTTACGTGCGCTTTGTATGTTCTTCCGTTTTCTGGATTTATCATTTTAAAAGTAAAATCGTTGTCATATTTTTTGATTATTCTGTAGGGTCCTGAATATTTATTGGAAAGTTTTTTGCCTTCCAGTTTAGCTTCATTTTTCAAATAGACACTGTCGCCTACCTTAAAATTTATATTTCCTTTGATTTTGGATTCATTTTTCAACTCTTGATTCATTTTACATTTTTCTAACTCTTGTCTAACTATTTTATAGGTTCTTCTCAACTTATTTATAAAGTCTTGCTTATAGTCCTCCGTACTATTGTAATATTGTCTTGATTCTATAATTTCTTGATAGGGTATTTCATAATCGCGTCCGAATAAAAGAAAAAATGGACTTTCTTTAGTTGTTTCCGAGTATGCCGTATTAATTACATTAGTCAAGTAAGGTAGATATTGATCCCAATCGTTTCGGTTGTCCTTTGAATAAATACTTAAAACGTTGGAAAATATTTTGTGCCTATTTTCAATTTTTCCATTAGCTTGGGGGTGGTAGGGGGAGGTTACTAGTTTTTCTATTTTAAGGAAACTCATTAAATCCTTTGTTACTTTAGAAACGAAGTTAGATCCATTGTCGCTAATGACCCGTTGAGGAACGCCAAACTCTAAAAATATTTTTGCTAGGGCTTTACTAGTGGCATATGCGCCTTGATTTTTCAATGCTTTGGCAAAAGTGAAGCCGGTAAAATGGTCTATTACTGAGAGGATGCAAGTATGACCTCTATTAGAAACAGGTAGTCCTCCACTTGTACCAAAAAGGTCAAATGAAACGATGTCGAAAGGGAACCTTGCCCCTGGCACTCTTCCCAAGGGGGGATTTGGGTACGTTTGAGGATTTTTTCTTAAGTTGCATGCTTCACATTTACTTATAAAATCTTTGAGTTTTGTCAATGCCGAGGGGGCATAAAAGTATTGTTTTAACTTGTGAAATGTTTTGGTTATTCCTAAGTGTCCGCCTGTTTCCGAATGGAAGTACTCGAAGGCAGGTCTTATTAAGTTTTGGGGCAGCACTGGGATTATTAAGGTTTGGTTTCTATTCGTCTCGCCTGTTACTATCCGGCAAAGGATTTCTTCGTCAAAATCATAATAATAATTGTCTATTTCCCGTCTTAGGGCTTTGAACTTATTAGGGAGATTATCTGAATTTACAAAGTAGTTAATCAGGGTCAAACATATTTCATCCTTAACTTGGTTTCTTTTAATATTGGCTAGGGATAAGGGACTTACTTGTGGTCCTTTTTCTTCTGTAAGGATTTATGGTATATTCTTCTTTTGTTTTTGTTTACTGGGATTAATGGCATTTATCTGTTTAGTTTCATTATCTGAAGAGTTATTCTCAGGGTATCTACTTAGGTAATCACAAGGGGCATTCTGTTTACCGGTCACGTGTTCAAATTCGTAATCCAGATCCTGGATTTTCATTATCCATCGCGCTAAAATTCCAGTTGGATTCTTGAATGTGCTTAGGTACTGTAAGCTTTTTTGGTCCGAGCGCAACTTAAATTTTCGATCTACTAAATAATGTCTGAATTTATCTAAGTGGTAAATTATAGATAGTAATTCCAATTGCGTTGCTTAATAACTACTTTCGCCTTTGGTTAGAGTTCTGCTTTAAGAGCATATGACTGTCTCTATATATCGTGGGGGGTCCTGTTGGGGATTTGGGTTGTTTTCCACGAGGATTATTTGGGAAAGGATTGCACCGATACCTAGACCTGAAGCATCGGTGGTAACCACGAATGTACTTTTTTCAAAGTCTGGTAACTCTAATTTTGGTTCAGAAGTAAGAGCTTTCTTGAGAGTGTCCAAAGAAGTTTGAGCTTCTTGAGGCCACGTACCGTTTTGGGAATTCCCTTTAGTTAGGTCTGTTAGGGGTTTTGCGATTTAGGCGTAGTTACGTATAAATTTTCTAAAATAACTGGTTAAACCAATAATGCCTCTTAATTGTTTCATAGTTTTTGGCGGCTTAAGATTCTCTACACATTTTATCTTCTCAGGGTCCGGTGATATTTGACCTTGGGTCACTATCATTCCCAATAATTTTATTTCGGATTGAAACAAATTTACTTTTTCCGGTCTACATTTCAGGTTACCCTCTCTGAATTTTTCGAAAACTTTGGTTAATGTGTTTAAATGGTCCTCTGGTGTTTCTCCCACACAAATAACATCATCCACAAAATGGATAATATTTTCTATACCTCGCAATAAGTGTAACAGAGGTCTACATAATGCACTTGAGCTGGTTTTTAGTCCAAAGGGTACTCTCAAATATTCATAAGAACCACATTCTGTCGTTGAAAAAGGCCGTTTTATAGACGTCATCATCCGCTATCTTAACTTGGTGATAACCCTGCGTGAGGTCAAGAGATGTAAAAATTTTATTTTTGGTTGAAATGCAATCCAGGATTTCATCAATTCGGGGTAGAGGAAATTTGTCACTTACTACTTGCTTATTTAAGGCTCTATAACCTACTACAAGCCTAAGGTCCTTGTTCTTTTTTGGTACTAGTATAACGGGGGCTGAATACGGGCTTATACTCGGCCGTATAAAATTATTTCTTTCTAACTCGCGGATTTTATTTTTTAACCAGACTTTGTAGGGATGGGGAATGCGATAGGGTTGTTTAGCTATAGGTAACCCTGTGGTTTGGATAGAGTGTTGATAAGATGGTATCAACCCGATGTCTTCCTCACATGTAGAAAAAATATCTCTAAAGTTCCAAAGCAATTCACATAATTTTTCCTTTAGTTGCGTATCTCGAATATGATCTAATTTAAATTTTTCAAAAAATTGGGGTTTTGTTAGGGGGTACCTATTCTTTGGATTGTTATTTCCAATGTTATTAACTAAGCTTTCCCTGGAGTCTCTCCATTTGTTTAGCTCATGCTCAGAAATAACCTGTATTTCCACGAGACATGTTCCTTTTTTCAATGTAATCATATCGTTTTCATGCGTGTTAGTTAACCAAATAAAACCTTCGCCTTTTTCGTATGAAATGATCTGTTCTTCACAAAACAGATTTTCTGGAATTTCTTTGCACGGGGATGCAAACCAGATTTCAGAATTGTCATTTACAGGGGTGACCATTTGAGAGATTTGTACTCTTTGCATAGTATTTGGGGGGATTTTTGTTTTACGTACTGCGAACCCATAATATTTCTCTTCCGTGTTATTTTCTATTAAATTAAGATTGGCGCTTGCTTGCGTCAGGTCTTCCCCTTTCGAGGTTGATTGTAGGGGTGATTCCAAGTCTTTTTCCTTTACAATAGTGTTTGGATTTATTATTTCAGTCCACAATTCAGCTATTTTCTTTATCTCTTTTTGTCTATACTCCTGCATTTCTCCTATTTTTTTTTTTACTGACTCGATCCATTTGTTGTTTGATTTTTTTTCTCGTCTGCTCCATTGATTTTGATTTTCGATCCGTTTGCTTGTTTGAGTTCCCACGGGACGAGAAATGGGGGGGAATGAAGCGACATGGGGTACAAAGGATTTGATTCTATTCACTGTTGCTTCCCCTCTCTCCACGCGTGGGAGAATTGGGTTGTGTGGATACACGAGTCAGTTATTTTCTATATATAATAACACCTTATTAGATTTTAAAAAATTATCACCAAATATCGCTTCGTATGGGAAATTTTTGCAGATTATGAAGTTTGTAGGGAAGATCTTATTATCTTTTATCACGTTTAGGCATACGGAGCCTATAGCTTCCAGCCTATGCCCCGTGACACTAGTTAAATTGTGAGTATTGAAATTTTTCCGTCGCTTAATACATACTGGGAGTATATTAAATATATTCGCGTTTATTATGTTAACCGATGCACCCGAATCTATTAACGCTTTGAAGTTAATGCTTGCGACACTAAAATTATTCAATATAGGTAGCGTATCATCATTATCACTAAAAGAAGGTACAATTACTGGATGGGACCTATAAGAAATATTGGCCTCCAGGGTCCCAGTTAATTTTCTTGGGGGCCTTATTCGTTTCCCTGTGCGCTTATTTGATAAGTCGGGGTTTGATACTGGGGTTCGGTGGGAATTTCACCCTCCGCTTCACTAGCACGTGAAATTCCCAGTTGATTGACATTTGATTGTCTTGCTTGCCACGTATTATTGCGTGGGTTAAAGTTTCTCGTGCCGACATCTCGCGGCATTTGTTCGTTTCGTATTGATGAAAAGTTTCTTTCATTTCACGTCGTAAAAAAATTTCCTCTGTAGTCGGTTGTGTTTCTGTTGAATCTAGTTGTATACACAGTTCGTGAATTGAATTGGTACATGTTTTGTCGCATATTTGGCTTGGGGACCCGATAATTACTTTATCAGTTGGGGGAAGGATTTATATAGGTTTGGGGATTCGTAGATTGGGAAGGATTCGTTGGATTTGTACACACGAATCCTTGTTGTTACGAGTTGTGATATAAGGGTAGACGTGGGGGATTATTTCTATAATGTCCTGCCCCATTTGCATTTGAGTTTGTTCTCCTGAACAAACGGTTATCACAATTGGGGGTTACTGGTGTGAGGTTATTTCTAGTGCGGCATTCTCTGGCAATATGTCCTTGTTTATTACATGCATAGCATATAATTGGAGGGTTTTGTACGTAGTTTGTTGTATTCGTGGGTACAAAACGTACTATTCTTTGTCTCGTAGGGGTTGGGGATCTATTTTGGTTTGTTTTGGGTGAGTTGTCTCTTGGAAGGAAATTTGGAAAAATTGCTCGTGATCGTCCCGGAGTTGAATTTTCTACATTATTTATTCTTGATTTTTTGTAGTTTGCCACAATTGAGTCAATTTCTATCATTCTCTCCACTTCCTGGACTGCTAGGTCTAAAGTTTGGATATTTTTTGATATCAACATTCGGTACAGTTTGGGGCTTAATCCTTGCATGAAAGCATTTAGTACGATTTTATCGTATAAGGGACCAAACTCTTTTCCGTACTTGGCCTCAATGGATACCATTACTTTGTGCAGGTATTCTCTAACATTTTGTGTTTCGTCGAAACAAACTGTACCATGCTTTAATTTGTGTGTTGAACTGGTTTCAACAAATCTTTCTCGGAATGCTTTTAGTAATTTTTCTATTGAGTTTATAAGAAGATTGTTATCTTCCCCTATCGTATTTTCCATTTGTTTTAGAAAAGTTAGTGCTTGCCCCTGAAGTCTCATTAGCAACATGCTTACTAATGATTTCAAGTCTGTTTGAGTTACCTCTACAAATTGATTTAATTGGATAATAAATTCATCCACATCTGAGTCTCCGTTTTATGGGGGTAGTAATTTTGATATTTCAACTGTTTTGGCGATAAGTTTTTGCTTTAATAATTGTGCGTTTTGATATAACGACATATTGTCTTTCTTTTTTTTTTGGGTTAAAATTCGAGACTTGTTTTTAATTGTTTGATATTATTTAAAATTTTTATTTTTTTAATTACATGTTTTCTTTTTTGTACTATTTCACGATTATTTGGACCTAAAAAAAAATTTTGCAATTGAAAAAAGGTAAAAGAAATTACACTTTAATGCATGCAAAGAGAGAAAAAAAAAATTTCCTTGTCGGTAATATTTCTCAACGATTTTCCTGTTTTTGTTTTTGATGTTGTCATTGTGTTTGTGCTCCTTTGAAAAGGCTGCGCCAAGTCTAATGGGGGGGTTTTCTTTTGAAAAGGTTCGACGGTGGATTGTGGTTAATTAAGGCGAAATCTTATGGGGTGGTTTTTAAAACGAACTAATTCCCGTACCTTTTTTGAGATTTTCCGATTAAACTATCCAATGGGAAATTTAGTTAAGCTCTTGGTTAGCGGTCCGCGAGTGGCTTATCTGAGTGGAGGCTGAACATCTAGAGTGGGGAGCTTAATGTAGGAGTACAGGTAGGGAGCTTATATTGATGGCCATACTGACTCGAAATCAGATTGATGAGTTTCAGTTTCTCTTAGGAGCGAGTGGAGCCACAAGGACTAACAAGCTTGAGAAATATCAACACAAGAGAATAAAATAAAATAATAGTGCGTTTATTGTTACTTACATAGTTATCGTAGAGTTCTTGGTTGTATCAACAAATTAACAACACAGGTTTCCAATACAAATTGTTCTGAGACGAAATATCTCAAAGTTTGTACACTTCAAAAGTTTGTTACAGCACGATCATGATAAAAAGAATAGCTAGAAGACTCGTGTAAAACTCAAACTAAGACTCAAAATAGACTGTAAAAGACTCATAGTAGACTGGCGCAAAATTGTTAAGTTCTCACTATCTATCCTCTGCAACTATGCCGGAGGTTACGTTTAGGCGTTGCTAAGAGTATATTTTTTCAGTCCTTATTGGCTGCGCTATTGTCCTACATTACTATTGGACTGGCTTGCACCAATGAGCTACTTGGGTTTAATTACATTTTATGACTTTTTAGATGCCACTTTTTAATTCTTCTAGCAACTATAAATTACACGCTTCAAGGTTTTGCTAACTGGTGTATATTAATTTATTACTTTTAATCTATCACTTTTTGATTTTTTTCAGAAGATCGAATTTCTACATTGTAACATCTTACCAGCAGGGGGTCGCTTAATTTTAATAAGACGTCTATTTTATTTCTTTTTAAATTGTTAAGTTATAATACAATTTAATTGCAATAATATACTCGGGTGTTAAAATTATTATAAAGGAAAAATCAAATATTATAATCAAATATTTTAAAACTCGAGTGACTACTTTTTTTGCATTGTAAATCTTACTGTCTTGACAGTTTGATATTTTCGAGCGCTTAATATTTGAACACAGGTGTTATCGCCTGCCGTGTAAGATTTGGTCAAGCTAATATTTATTGGATACTTTGGGGACGGGGGGTCAGATTTACTTGTTGCATTT
>NW_028300495.1:184612-245948 GCF_049724085.1 Artemia sp. Qi Xiang Cuo
GGTGTTTCTTCATTTTTCGATAATCAGGCAATTTTCTCAAACTCATAGCTTGTGACTGGCAACACTAAAGTTAATGAATCCTAAATCTTTTGGAAACAACCCGTATTTTCTGTCCGTTTTTAAGTTTTGACGTTTCTCTTTACTTTCAGTTGAAGAACTTTTTTTATAATTTAATTTCTGATCACGGGGGGCTGGGCACGGTTGAAGTTGTTTTCACGTAAAAATACCCTCCACCTCTTCCATGGAAAATTCCCCCTCAAGACAATCCCATTCCTGTCGACTTTTGGAAGGTGTTTCTTCATTTTTCGATAATCAGGCAATTTTCTCAGACTCATAGCTTTTGACTGGCAACACTAAAGTTAATGAATCCTAAATATTTTGCAAACAGCCTGTATTTTCCGTCCGTTTTTAAGTTTTGATGTTTCTCCTTACTGTCAGTTGAAGTAACTTTTGTTATAATTTATGTTCTGCTCGCGGGGGGCTGGGCATGGTTGAAGTTTTTTTCACATAAAAATACCCTCTGCCTCGTCCCTGGAAATTTCTCCCCTCAAGACAATCCCATTCCTGTCGACTTTTGGAGGGGGTTTCTTCATTTTTCGATAATCAGGCAATTTTCTCAGACTCATTGCTTTTGATTGGAAACACTAAATTTAATGAATCCTAAATCTCTTGGAAACAGTCTCTATTTTCTGTCGGTGTTTGAGTTTCGATAGTGCTCCTTACTCTCAGTTGAATCCACGTTTTTTTTGATGTGATTTATGTTACCGGGGGGAACGGCCCGCTTAACTTTCTTTGCCCATAAAAATGCTATCCATCTCGTCCATGGAAAATCACTCGCACACGAGAATCCCATTCCTGTTGACTTTTGGAAAGAGTTTCTTCCTTTTTCGATAATCAGACAATTTTCTCAAAACCCATAGCTTTTGACTGGGCAACACTAAAGTTAATGAATCCTAAATCTTTTGGAAAACAGCCTCTATTTTCAGTCCGTTTTTAAGTTTTGATGTTGCTCCTTACTTTCAGTTGAAGAAAACTTTTATAATTTAATTTCTGATCGCGGGGGGCTGGGCACGGTTGAAGTTGTTTTCATGTAAAAATACCCTCCACATCTTCCATGGAAAATCCCCCCTCAAGACATTCCCATTCCTGTCGACTTTTGGAAGGTGTTTCTTCATTTTTTGATAATCAGGCAATTTTCTCAAACTCATAGCTTTTGACTGGCAACACTAAAGTTAATGAATCCTAAAATCTTTTGGAAAACAGCCTCTATTAAAAACTTTACCAAGATGTCTCGAGTTACGCATTAATCTCTAAGATAACACAAGCTTGCGATGCCCGTTTTTCCAAAAGGGATTATTTCTGTAATTACAAAGACACGTGCCTTTTATTACATCGGAAAAGATTTTTGAACGAAATAACTATATCTATCGTTTTTTTAATGGGCACCAAGTAAACTAAAACCACACGGAATCAGGCAACAGAGTCTCTCAAACCCCGTAAAAATGACTCAAACCCCCGTGCAACTGAACCCCCTTTAACTGAACCCTCGTGCAACTCAACCCCCCGTGCAACTGGAAGGTGTTTCTTCATTTTTCGATAATCAGGCAATTTTCTCAAACTCATAGCTTTTGACTGGCAACACTAAAGTTAATGAATCCTAAATCTTTTTGGAAACAGACTCTATTAAAAACTTTACCAAGATGTCTCGAGTTACGCATTAATCTCTAAGATAACACAAGCTTGCGATGCCCGTTTTTCCAAAAGGGAGCATTTCTCTAATTACAAAGACAGATGCCTTTTAGTTACATCGGAAAAGATTTTTGAATGAAATAACTATTTCTATCGTTTTTTAATGGGCACCAAGTAAACTAAAACCACACGGAATCAGGCAACAGAGTCTCTCAAATCCCGTAAAAATGACTCAAACCCCCGTGCAACTGAACCCCCTTTACCTGATCCCTCGTGCAACTCAACCCCCATGCAACTCAATCACATTTAACTAAACCCCGTGTAACTGAAACCGCGTGTAACTGAACCCCCGTGCAACTGAACCCTCGTGCAACTCAACTCCCGTGCAACTCAACCCCATTTAACTATACCCCCTTTAACTGAACCCCCATGTAACTGAACCCTTGTATAACCGAAACCCCGTACAACTGAACCCCCGTGCTACTGAACCCTCGTGCTACTGAACCCTCATGCAACTCGACCCCATTTAACTAAACCTCCGTGTAACTGTACCCCCTTTAACTGAACCCTCGTGCAACTCAACCGCGATGCCCAATTTTCCAAAAGGGAGAATTTCTCTAATTACAAAGACAGATGCCTTTTAGTTACATCGGAAAAGATTTTTGAAAGAAATAACTATTTCTATCGTTTTTTTAATGGGCACCAAGTAAACTAAAACCACACTGAATCAGGTAACAGAGTCTCTCAAACCCCGTAAAAATGACTCAAACCCCCGTGCAACTGAACCCCCTTTAACTGAACCCTCGTGCAACTCAACACCCCATGCAACTCAAACACATTTAACTAAACCCCGTGTAACTGAACCCGCGTGTAACTGAACCCCCGTGCAACTGAACCCTCGTGCAACTCAACTCCCGTGCAACTCAACCCCATTTAACTATACCCCCTTTAACTGAACCCCCCATGTACCTGAACCCTTGTATAACCAAAACCCCGTAAAACTGAACCCCCGTGCTACTGAACCCTCGTGCTACTGAACCCTCGTGCAACTCGACCCCATTTAACTAAACCCCCGTGTAACTGTACCCCCTTTAACTGAACCTTCGTGCAACTCAACCCTCCGTGCAACTCAACTCCCGTGCAACTCAACCCCAGCCTGAGCATGTACATATTTCCTTTTGGTGAATTGACTTTCCCTTTAAGCACTCTCTGAAAGTTCCAACTTAATACACAAATTCCTTTTATTCAAATCCCAACCACAAATCAAGTTATTGTATATTGAACAACCTTCCATAAGTACTTGATTGGCTCCTAAAAAATGTCTACGTCAAACGATACAACCATGGGCAATTCTTATCAAAAACAAAAACCTTGCCAAATTTAAAAAACCTCGACTTTAGTTTCATAACATGCATTATAGTGTGCCAACTTTTAAAATATTCACGCGTGAGTTTAATGTCTCAAGCATGGGTTTTTCTTGCGCAATTCCAATATATATTTTCATGTAGGTTTTCAATCTATTACACTTTTGACCATATTCTTTTAGGATTGAATGTAGGGTTGAAACCTTATACACTATCACTACTCATAAGGGTTAAATGAATTAATACTTATTTATTTTTCCAGGGGCAATTTATGTGGAAGAGGTGGTCACATAAACTTTGGAACAGGACTCATTGAATTACAAATTAAAATTTATAGTGCCCTTACACCATGAGTGGATCCAGAATTTTTTAGGGGGTGGGGGCAAAATAGGTTGATCCGATAAAATTGCGTTAGGAGCAAGTTTAATTAACGCAATCTTGCGTTAATTAAGTAAATTACAGTACTTTAGACTACGTTAGGGGGAGACACCCCCTTCGCCTCTCCCATGGATCCGCCATTGCCTTACACTCTCTGTTTCTTTCCTTGTTCGGGTGGAGAGCAGATGCCTAATAGGTGTTTTTTAATACCAAAAGATTCTGACTCTCATTGGGCCTTCAGGTATAAACAGATTTAGTAAAAAGGGAGGGGTGGGTAACAGGGCGTGGGGGGAGGGTATTTGCCCTTAGATCGATTTTGACTCGTAAGAGCTGGACTAGAACTTCCAATTTCAAATCAAATGAGCCCTCTCTGAAGTTTATACGTGAATCCCTTCCTGTCCCTGGGTCCTGGGGGGTTTTGTTGACGCCAGAGCTTTGTTACTTAACCTTTCAACTATTTTTAACAAAATTTTTATCTGATGCATCTAGGGCGTGGAGGAGGGGGGCGCTAGTTGCCCTCCAATCTCTTTTGACTCTTAAAAAGTGAACAAGAACTTTCAATTTCCAATCAAATGAGCCCTCTCTAAAGTTTATACGAGTATCCCTTCCATAAAAAGTATATGATGGATTAGGAGAATGCTTAAATTACAACCCTTGCCCTGAGGGCTGTGGGAGAGTTGCCATTCTCAAAGTACTAACTTGAAGACCTTAAAACAATGTTTATTAAAATGGCTGTTTTAAAATTTTGATTGGGTGTGCTAAGGGAAAAGGTGGGCGTGAGAGGGGGTTAGTTGCCCTCAAATGAATTTCGACTATTAAAAAGGGCACTAACCCTTTGAATTCCCAATCGAATGAGTATTTTTGGAAGTTTCTACGACACCGCCTTCTGTAAAAACCTTATATGCCCCCAGGGTATAACTTAAAAACCTTGCCTTGAGAGTTGTGGGGGAGTATCCTCCTCAAGAACATATTTTCTATCTGAAAATCAACTATGCTGAGCAATATGGCAATATCAAAATTTCGATTGAATGTGTTTGGGGGAGAGATGGGCGTGGGGGGGGGGGCTAGTTTCCCTCAAATCACTTTCGACTGTTAAAAAGGGAACTATCCCTTTGAATTTCCAATCGAATGAGTCTTTTTTGAAGTTTCTACGACAACGCCTTCTACAAAAACCTTATATGCCCCCAGGGCATAACTTAAAACCCTTGCCCTATGGGTTGTGGGGGATTGTCCTCCTTAAAAACATATTTTCTATCCGAAAATCAACTACGCTGAACAAAATGGCCATCTCAGAATTTTGACTGGATGTGTTGGTGGGAATGATGGGCGTGGGGGGGGGGATAGTTGCCCTCCAATCACTTTCGACTATCAAAAAGGGCACTATCCCTTTGAATTTCCAATCGAATGAGTCTTTTTTGAAGTTTCTACGACAACGCCTTCTATAAAAACCTTATATTCCCCCGGGGTATATCTTAAAACCCTTGCCCTGAAGGTTGTGGGGGAGTTTCCTCCTCAAAAACATATTTTCTATCTGGAAATCAACTACGCTGAACAAAAGGGCTATCTCAAAATTTTGATTGGATGTGTTTGGGGAAATGATGGGCGTGGGGGGGGGGGGGCTAGGTGCCCTCCAATCAATATCGACTATTAAAAAGGGCACTAGCCCTTTAATTTCCAATCGAATGAGGCTTTTTTGAAGTTTCTACGACAACGCCTTCTATAAAAACCATATATGCCCCCATGATGTAACTTAAAACCCTTCCCCTGAGGGTTGTGGAGGAGTCTCCTCCTCAAAAACATATTTTATATCTTGGAATCAACTACGCTGAACAAAATGGCTATCTCAAAATTTTGATTGGATGTGTTTGGGGGAATGATGGTCGTGGGGGGGGGGGTTTGTGGGGCTAGTTGCCCTCCAAACACTTTCGACTATTAAAAAGGGCACAATCACTTTGAATTTCCAATCGAATGAGCCTTTTTTTAAGTTTCTACGAAAACGCCTTCTATAAAAAACCTTATATGCCCCCAGGGCAAAACTTAAAACCCTGGCCTTGAGTGTTGTGGGGGAGTGTCCTCCTCAAAAACATGTTTTCTATTTGAAAATCAACTACGCTGAACAAAATCGCTATCTCAAAATTTTGATTGGATGTGTTCTGGGGAATGATGGGCGTGGGGGGGGGGGGGCTAGTTGCCCTTCAATCACTTTCGACTATTAAAAAGAGCACTATCCCTTTGAATTTCCAATGGAATGAGCCTTTTTTGAAGTTTCTACGAGAACGCCTTCTATAAAAACATTTTATGGCCCCAGGGCTTATCGTAAAACCCTTGCCCTGAAGGTTGTGGGGGAGTATCCTCCTCGAAAACATATTTTCTATCTGGAAATCAACTAGCTTTTTGAATTTCCAATCGAGTGAGCCTTTTTTGAAGTTTCTACGCCTTCTATAAAAACCTTATATGCCCCCAGGGCATAACTTAAAACCCTTGCCCTGAGGGTTGTGGGGGAGTGTCCTCCTAAAACATATATTTTCTATCCGAAAATCAACTACGCTGAAAAAAAGGCTATCCCAAAATTTTGATTGGTTGTGTTTGGGGAAATGATGGGCGTGGGGCGGGGGCTAGTTGCCCTCCAATCACTTTCGACTATTAAAAAGGGCACTAGCCTTTTGAATTGCCAATCGAATGAGCTTTTTTTTGAAGATTTTACGACAACGCCTTCTATAAAAACCTCATATGCTCCCAGGGCATAACTTAAAACCCTTGCCCTGAGGGTTGTGGGGGAGTATCCTCCTCATAAATATATTTTCTTTCTGGAAATCAACTACGCTGAACAAAATGGGTATCTCAAAATTGTGGATGTGTTTGGGGGAATGATGGGCGTGGGGGGGGGGCTAGTTGCCCTCCAATCTTTTTCGACTATTAAAAAGGGCACTAGAACTCTCGATTTCCAATCGAATGAGCTCCCTTTGAAGTTTCTACGACGACCCCTTCCATATGAAGTGCCTCTGGAAAAAAAATAATAATAAAACATTGGAGCCGTAGGGCCTTTACTATAGGCAACGCTACAGCGTTGCCTCTGACAAGTTTCCAGTTAAATCTTACGCCATCTGATAAGCTTACCAAAGTGGCTTTTTTAGGTTCTATTTCTGCATATCTCAATGGCAGCCTGTAGAGCATTACCGTGTTTAGCTTTTGACAGAAACGCAGATGTAGAAATGCTTGATCAATCAAGAGATGCATCAGATGAGTCAGAGAGTGACAATAGCAAGGTAATTCTAGCCGTTAATCCTAGTTTCAATTTCGCAGCCCCAGTAACAGTCTTTTAATGCAATGACCCCTTTAATAGTCTAAAATTCACAACAGCAGTATAATTAGATGGGGGGGGGGATTTATCATGATTAAATTATTCCTCCGTTTAATTCATGCTGCATCGATATATGAACTTATAAATGATTAAATGAAAAATAAATAGTAATGACATAAATAAATATAACATAATATAAGAAATTAATAAAAATCTAAGAACATTTATGTTAGCAAAATTAGAAAAAAAAACGGATAAATATTCATTTGGAAACTAAATTTCTTATATTTTTTATCAGCTTTTTCCATACTTGCACAAATTCACCGCAGCAACTGAGCGGAAGTTATTGTTTTTGTTGGTTTTTATTTTATTTTTTTTACAGATTTTTGAAATATTACTAAAGATTACTCCAACTAAAAACCAATAATAGAAAAAAATATATAAAAAAATAAGTCAGTACCAAACCTATTGAAAGAACGACTCAGATTAACGACAATCCAATTACTTATACTCACATACGTGTTATTACTACTATACCCATGTATTACGAAAATATCATACATTGTGTATTTGGTGTATTTTGATAAACCATATTAATGTGTATTTAGTTTATACTATTAGCGTTTTATTGCTGAAATAATCCTAGACTCATGCTCTTCTAAGAGTAGGACAATTTTTTTTTCAAGGCATCGAGTTTTATCTCCAATCAGTATTGTTGTTGGTTAGTAGAAATGTTGTATATTTATTTGTACATTTTTATTATTGTGGTAACTCTCTCTCACTCACTCTCTCTCTCTCTCTCTCTCTCTCTCTCTCTCTCTCTCTCTCTCTCTCTCTCTCTCTCTCTGTCATGTTCTCACTCTTCCTCTCTGTCTGTTAACGTTTACAGTTTATTATGTTTATTATAAATTTTACAGTTTATTATTCAGTTTATATATATATATATATATATATATATATATATATATATATATATATATATATATATATATATATATATATATATATATATATTTAAGGCGTTGTTTTTTAGCTCCAAACAGTAACAACAATTAAATTTTATTCTACAAAGTTGGTTTTCAAGAGCTTCTTGGAAAAGAATTCTCATGAAAGGTCAATACTATGCCCCTCCATTTCTAAGCTACCATAAATATATAGGGTGTCTAGGTAAAATTGTAGTCTTTAAAGAAGAACTAGAACTAGTTTCCTATGGAAGAAGAACTAGCCTTTTTCCATGAATAGAAATTTGGGTAGTGTTAATTTCCAACCCGGAGATTTCAGGCAGACAAAGACCAGAATCAAACCCTCCAGCAATCCACGTTGTTAACTGTATTGAATTATATCGATAGACGAAATCAATCTGTTCATAGGATCTAATATTTTTATCACCTGAACGTCGCGATTTCTGTATATTAAGTGGGAATGCATTTAAATCATTTGGGTAAAAAGAAAGTATTTGACGAAATATACCTGTAGAGACCAATAAAGAAAGAGAAACACAAATTTCAGTATTAGCAAATAAAGTTCAGATTGTAAAAAATAATATTTTACACTAATTAATTACACAGATTTACTGCAAAATTTAGGTAAAAAGGCTAAATATTGTTATAGACCAAAAGAAAATCCAATAAGAGTCTGCCAAAACAATGCCTTAGGGCTGAAGGTTTGACAATTCAAGCCCCTTACATGCTGTTCCACTAGTCCTAACAAATCTAGATAAATTATGTAGATTTCATTTTTGCCTGTTAGTTAATATGCCATCTACCTTTTAATGCATTTCTCTTCCACAATCATGCCTGCTTGGGTATGGCTCCTACTCACAATAGGAAAGTTGAATTTTGTGGTAACACTTTTTGAATCGTAAGAACTTATTTCTTACCTAAATTTAGGGTCTAAATGATAGGGGAAGCAGTGACATCGGTTGCCCGTTGTCCACAGTGGAGTAATGGAGTATGGGTTACAGGCTCAGGGGGATAATTATCGGGCTTCGATAGGAGAGTGGAAGATTAAGCTCTGGTAAAGTAGCTGCAGTTGAGCTAAATGATTTTCAGCTGAATCAGTTATCTTTTTAGATTTTCATATGGCTTGTGCATGTGTGTCTCGTCTTCTAGCCTCTAAGGGGGATATATCCTAGTCATCATCCGAGGTTGAAACCAGGAGACAATGAGCTTGAATGTCTTCAGTTGTAAATTTGTCGCTCAAATGCTGTTTCTTTTGGTTGAATATACTCAGTATGTTGACAGGATTGAGTTCAACTTTCTTCCTCGACCCATTCAACTCTATCAAACACCCCTCAACTCTCTCAGTGCTTAATGCATGCTGTTTGTCTCATTCTTTCGATAAGTCAATACTAGTTTAATATAGTCTAATAGATATTAAAAAATTCAGACAGAAAGATCTAACGGTTATCTTGTTAGGGGTGAAGTAAGACAAAATAAAACCTAGAGAGTGAGAAACACAGAGAAAGAGGCTAAAAAGAGAATGGGAGATATGGAGAGGGAGAACGAGAGAGAAAAAGAGGAACCTAGGGATAGGGAGAAGAGAAAGGTAAAAAAGAGAATCAGAAAAAGGGAGAGGGATATAAAGCTTTAAGAGCAGAAGATTCAGAAAGAGAAAGAAAATAGGGAGAAATTGAGAAGCCAAAGAAAATGCTTGCAAACAGAGGAGCATAAACTAGAATATAGTCAAAGAAAAGTCTCATGTCAAAAGTCTCAGTAGACCTATTTAGAAAATTGAAAGGACCATTTTGACTGGCCGGATTGTAATTCCAAAGATAAAGAGAATGCAGAGTGATCGAACATCAGTGTTTTCATTATCCTCACATTTTGAGGGTTTACCTGAATTTTTCCAAAAGAAAATTCACTTCTCCAAAATTTCCAGAAGATCAAAGTTTGTAAATGAGTGAACGTTTGCATTAAATACAAATAGATTAGTTTTAGTCAAGGTTATTTTTTTAGGGATATGACAGAGAATCCAGTTTTCAGTCCTGAAAATTCGGGGAAACCCAGATAAATTCAAAAATGTTGGAAACACTGCTTAAAACCCTAAATGTTATCAGTTTTTGTTTTTTAGTGTTGTGAATCTGTTAGAAGTGACTTAGCATTATACGAATGAATTTTAAGATATTCAGAATTTTGTAAACTATTCTTTTAAATTTCGGGACAAAAACTAAATATTAAAGAGAAAAAAATGGTAAAGACAAAATGTCACACATTCTATATTTATAAAAAAATTATTATCTGAGATTCATGAGATGCCAGCAGGCCTCATCCTATTGGCCTGTTCAGCCTACTAATACATTGGGTCTTGCGTATTGTATATATGTTACATTTAATCAATAATTATTCAATAAAATAGATATCACAGCTATGGCAAGTGCTGCGACTATCTTACGCTACTTAGTTCCTAGGATGATTTTTAAGGCTCGTTTTTGCACTGTTTCAATTTCATCGTTTAGGTTGTTGAAGTTAAGTGCTTGTGGTTCTCAAACTGGGCATGTGTATTCAAGGAAAGGGCGTACGTAACACGTGCACTTGAGCATTAGATGTTTTTTAGGAAACCCAAATCGATTCAATGTGGTTAAGGATCGCAACACGTAGTTGCCCTTTCTTACAAGGTTCGTAACGTGTGGGCTAAATGAACAATCGTTACTGAACATCACACCAAGGACAACTGTATTCAAATTGGTAGGGTACCAGGGGTCAGGGCAAGCAGGTTCTCTTTACAGAGGATTGAAGCGCATCACTTTGGTCTTATTAACGTTAATCTAAGCCCCACCTGAACTGATCCTTGAATTTGTATTTTAAGTCACTATCGAACTGGGGTATTACTTGAGACCTTTTAATGAGCTTGTATTTCAGCAGGGCTGACAATAATAACAAATTTGGATCTTTCTTTAGCGTTTCACAAGAAAACATAGTTTATGAGGGCTAAGAACAAGAGGGCAGCAAGTTTAGTGCCTTGTTGACCACCACATGTTGTTTCCGCCCACTAGAGTCAAGATCTCCGGTAAAAAGTGCATAGACACACTGATATAGATGTCTCAAGAAGTCTACTATCAGTAGTAGAGTGGCCTTTCTAGCACCCATCCGTTTCAGATTCTTCAAAGCCGTGATATGGCGTAAAAAATATAGCACCTTACAATAGTCAGCTAGAAGCAGATCAATTATTCTACCTGCTTTGTCTATCCAGCCAGTAATTAGATAGTAGAGCCACAATAAGTAGTGAGTCGTGCTGCTACCTTTAAGGTATGTGTGCTAGTAAGGGTAGAGGCAAAGGCATATTTGTGACTAAATTTCATGATATACGAACAAATCGGTCACTTTGGCTCAATTGGGGGTAATTAATATGGGTTGGAGTTCAACACAGGATTGGGGGTATTTTAACTTAGGAATAACGCGTACGGAAGCTCTCTTCCAGGCTCACGGGAACTGTTGCTCTCTGAAGCATTGGTTGATAATGAACGCCACAGGCTTAGCTAGAAATACTGCATGGTCAATGAGCAGCCTGGCAAGCAACTCACCTGGATACAATGCTCAGTTCCTTTTTACCTTTTCAAGTTCTTTGAAAACCGCGTATATAGATATTTCCGCAATGTGTCCTCCGGGAAAGCTGGACGAGAGGTTTTCAATGTTCTCTTCAGTGAATGATGTGTAAGTAAAACATGTCGCACCGAAAAACGAATTTATTTCAGTCGACGGCACTAAAGACCCATCATTTTTCTGTATCTTCAAGTCACTATTAATGAGTTTTCCAGACAAACGTTTGACTTAAGAGTGCCGCTTACGGGAGTTAGTAATCACTTTGCCACAAACATATGCTTTCTTAATGGCGCTATTTATTTTCACAATATGAGTTGAGCAGCCTTTTTGCTGTGCAACTTCTCCGGTCGAATGGAGTTAACTTCGGGTCTTGATTATATCAGGTCAGGACCGAAATAGGGAACACGTTGACTTTCAAAGGTGAATTTCTACATTCATCAGGAACAATCGCTAGTGAATGTCAACATTCATATATCTGAATGTTGACATCCATCAGTGAAAGTCGACATTCGGCAATTTCAGTCTTTCACGGTTTCATACAATGTAAATAAGAGTGCAGTAAATAATGTACTGACTTATATGCTATTCGATTTTTCAAATTGAGTTATTTTGGTGTTTTAATGCAGGTAAGCTTCAGTGTATTAACAAGTAATAATGTATTTTCTGCTCATTTATAAAACCTAGTGTTTTTTCTTATTTAATGCAAGCATCTATTTGGCTTTAGGAACGTGGCCTGGTCATATTTTTTCCATGGAGAGCAAAAAATAGAATGTCTAGGAAAAATACTGCTGACACTAAAGGAAATTCGAAAACGTTAGCCAATGAAGAAGCAACTTTGTTTGAAAAGGAAGGAGAAAAATCAACAGAAAGCCAGTTAACGAGGGAACCTTTGGTTACAGAAAATATTGTTAATATAAATGACATAACTGCTGGATTTTCAAACTGGATAGCCAATAATGAAGAAGAAGTACCCTTTAACCTAATCATTGTTCCTTAATAATTGTGAAAAATACGTCTTATCCCATTGATCTTTGATTTCTTTTGGTAAAATTATATAAGGTTCAGCATTAACGGTCGATTGACTACATAGTCATAGTCATAGGTGCTTTCAATAATGACCAAAGGGAATATTTTCTGTGAATTCAAGACAGGATCAGAAACAGTGCAAGGCCGTCAATTGGAAAGGGGGCATAGAAAGAGGGCTATTTGTACCCTAAATGTTTGTCCCCCTTCTATTTTTGTTTGTATTATCCTTGGAAAATTCCTTTTTTGGTGCTTTTATAAGAGAAAGTTAAAAAAAATTAAAAAATTTTCCCCTCTCATATTTTCATGAACTAATGCCTCTAATTACAGTTATGGATTCATTTAGATGAGTTTCTCGATTTTTTTATGCCACCCAAATTAATTAGAAAATAGTCGGAATAACATTCTACGCTTTGCAGAAAATAAAGACCTGAAGATTCATTTTATCTTAAAAAAAGACGTTTTTTTAAGTCTTATAGGTAAACCTTATGTTTGATTCTATAAATTAACATTACAATTTATATAATAGTAAAGATATTGGCATAAAGAGGAACTAATAAGAATCCCAGGTGTTTCACATTGCCATTCCGTAACGCAAGCTACTTAACGGGAGAATGTACAATGGCTTATAATTCATCTCACAAAGATAATCTTTTAATCAAAATCCAATTTACATTTTCATGTAGCTTCCGTGGTATTTTTTCATGGAATTCGGGGGAGGATAAAAATCAATTTTTCAAAGTCTAGTTAAAACAATTTTATATTTTTTTTTTAAACGAAAGTATCAACGAAATGCCATATTTCATGGCATTTTCCCCCGTACCCCTTCCCCTAAATTGATTTTCCTGTATATTTTAAGCGAACAACTATGGTAAACCTCCTTTATAAATGCGAAATAACTTTTGTTATGCAATCCAGAGCTGAACCGGAAAATGCACTTTTTCTTTTTAAATAATTCAACGCCATCTAGTCTATTCTGATAACACAATCGCTTGTTAGACTACATTATGAATGAAAACATCATTGTAGAACTCAACTTTCGAAAGTCAAACACATTTATCGGGTTTTCTGAAGTTATGAGCAAAATGTAATACACCTTTCCAAAAAAATCTTCAACGCCGTTGAAAATTATGTTAATCTTAAAGATGAAGGCAAATTCGTTGTGTGCTAAAATTTGTAAATAAAATTAATATAGCTGTAATTCAACTAATTCCTATCATAGGCAGCGCAATAGCGCTGCCTAAGTAAAGAACGATGTTGGCACAATGTATTATTTTTTTTTTTTTTCGTGGTCTTAGACCAGGGCACTTTGTATCGAAGAAGTTGTCGTAGAAACTTCGAAAAGGGCTGATTCGATTGGAAATTGGAGTGACTAGTGCCCTTTTTAATAGTCAAAAGTGATTAGAGGGCAACTAGCAACCCCCTCCCCCCCTTACGCCCATCATTCTCCCAAACACATCCAATCAAAATTTTGAGATAGCCATTTTGTTCAGGGTAGTAGATTTCCAGATAGAAAATATGTTTCTGAGGAGGTCAATCCCCGACAACCCTCAGGGCAAGAATTATGAGTTATGCCCTGTGGGTATATAAGTTTTTATTAAAATCTTTGTCGTAGAAACTTGAAAAAGGGCTCATTCAATTGGAAATTCAACGGTCTAGTGCCCTTTTTAATATTCGAAAGTGATTCGAGGGCAACTCCCCAAACACATCCAATCAAAATTTTTAGATAGGAATTTTGTTCAGCGTAGTTGATTTCTAGATAGATATTATGTTTTTGAGGAGGACACTCCCACACAGCCCTCAGGGCAAGTTATGCCCTGGGGGCATATAAGGTTTTTATAGAAAGTGTTGTCGCAGAATTTTCAAAAAAAACTTATTCGAATGGAAATTCAAAGGGCTAGTGCCCTTTATAATAGTCGAAAGTGATTGGAGGGCAAACTACCCCCCCTCTCACGCCCACCTTTTTCCAAAACACATCCAATATACATTTCGGGATAGCCATTTTGTTCAGCATCGTTGAAAGTTCTGGAAATTAGGTCTTAGAGGATGACAACCCCCCCCCCCCCACAGCCCTCACGGCAAGGGTTGTGAGCTATGCCCTTGGGATACATAAGGTTTTTATAGAACTTGTTGTCGTAGAAACTTCAAAAATGGCTAATTCGATTGGAAATTGAAATGGCTAGTGCCCTTTTTAATAGTCGAAAGTGATTGGAAAGTAACTAACACCCCTTTTGCGCCCACCATTTTCCCAAAAACATCCAATCAAAATTCTGAGATAGCCATTTTGTTCCAAGAAGTTTAAAGTTCAGGAAATTATACCTTTGCTTAGAACACTCCCCCCACAGTCTTCAGGGCAAGGGTTATAAATTATTCCCTGGGAGCGTTTTTATTGAAATCTTTGTCGTAGAAACTTGAAAAAGGGCTCATTCGAAAGGAAATTCAAAGGGCTAGTGCCCTTTTTAATAGTCTCGGGAGTGATTTGAGGGCAACTAACCCCCCCCCCCTCTCACGCCCACCTTTTCCCCAAACATATCCAATAAAAATTTTTAGATAGCCATTTTATTCAACATAGTTGAAAGTTTTGGAAATTAGGTCTTTAAGGATGACAAACTCTCCACCCCCACAGCCCTCAGGGCAAGGGTAATAAGTTATGCCCTGGGGGCATACGCGTATAAGGTTCTTATAGAAAGTGATGTTGTAGAAACTTCAAAAAAGGCTCATTCGATTGGAAATTGAAAGGGCTAGTGCCCTTTTAATAGTCAAAAGTGCTTGAAGGGCCACGAACCCCCTCAAACGCCCACCATTTCCCCAAACACAACCAATCAAAGTTATGAGATATCCATTTTGTTCAACATAGTCGAAAGTTCTGGAAATTAGGTCTTTTAGGATGACATCCCCATCAGAGCCCTCAGTGCAAGGGTTGTAAGTTATGCCCTGGGGGCATATAAGATTTATATAGAAAGATGTTCTAGAAATTTCAAAACGGGCTCATTTGATTGGAAATTGAAATTGTCCTTTTTAATAGTCGAAAGTGAGCGGAGAGTAATTAACCCCCCCCCCCCCTCTCACGCCCACCTTTTCCCCAAACACATTCTATCAAAATTCAGAGGTAGCCATTTTGGTCAACGTAGTTGAAAGTTCCGGAAATTATGTATTTAAGGATGAAAAACCCCTCAGAGCCCCCAGGGTAAAGGTTGTAAGCTATGCCCTGGGGGCATATAAGGTTTTTATAGATAGAGTTGTCGTAAAAACTTCAAAAGGGCCTCATTCAATTGGAAATTGAGAGGGCTAGTGCCCTTTCAATAGTTGAAAGTGATTGGAGGGAACTAACACCCCTCTCACGCCCACCATTCCCCCAAACACATCCAATCAAAATTTTCAGATAGCCATTTTGTTCAACGTTGCAGAAAGTTCTGGAAATTAGGTCTTTGAGGATGACACCCCCTCCCCCCATCTCTCAGGGCAAGGTTTGTAAGTTATGCCCCGGGTGCATAAGTAGAGAAGGAAGTACCATTTCTATGGCCCCTCCGTACCAAACAGGTTTTTCTGGTAGGTATTCTATTCTAGAGGTCATTACACTCTTTGCCAAGAGATTTACGCAATTAATTAAACCTGTATTATAAAACCAGCGCGTCTTGTTTCGAGTTTTAACGGACATGTTTTTGAAAAGCATACAGTTTTTTTTTCTTGTTTAGCATTTGCAAAAAAGGGGTAATTAATGAGTGAAAATTTTTTTAATGCTTTTACAATCGGCGATGTTTAATTAACCTTTGCAAAAAAAAGGGGTAATGGGATTTGTGAATTGGAGGAGATGCCATGATTATGTACTGTATAATACACAAGTGATGTTTTGGAGCGTATTGTCAATTTAACGAGAATTGACTTAATTGTTTTTTGTGGGAGTTGGGTTGCATGGACGGTTGAGTTGCATGAGAGTTCAGTTAAAGGGGATACAGTTACACGGGGGTTTCGGTTATACAGGGGTTCAGTTACAAGGGGGTTCAGTTGCACGGGGGTTGATTTAAATAGAGATTGAGTTCCACGAGAGTAGTGCTTTGTCGTGGTTTAGCTTGTCACAGTTTTAAAAGAGCTTTACTTGTTTTGAGATACTCAGTTGCCTTATTCCGAGTGGTTTTTATTTTAGATATTTGAATTAAAAAAGAAATTTTTTTGTTAAAACAGTTTTTTTTTCTAAATTAAAAATTTCGTTAATTGTATGTTTATACTAAGTTTCAGTATTACGTTTGGTTTTTCTTTCATTTTTGGTGATTTTTTGTATCTTTTAAAAGAGCTTTACAGAGTTTGAGAGACTCAGTTGACTAATTCCGTGTGATTTTCCTTTACTTGGTGGTCATTAAAAACGAAATTTTTTTGTTAAATAAGTAGTTTTTGTATCTTTTAAAAGAGCTTTAAGGGGTTTGAGAGACTCAGTTGCCTGATTCCCTGTGGTTTTTCTTACTTGGTGGTCATTAAAAACGAAATTTTTGTGTTAAATAAGTGGTTTTTGTATCTTTTAAAAGAGCTTTAAGGGGTTAGAGAGACTCAGTTGCCTTATTCCGTGTGGTTTTTCTTTACTTGATGTTCATATAAAAAGAAATTTTTGTGTTAAATAATTAGTTTTTGTATCTTTTAAAAGAGCTTTAAGGGGATTGAGAGACTCAGTTGCCTGATTCCTTGTGGTTTTTCTTTACTTGGTTGTCAATAAAATATAAATTTTGTTGTTATCTAATTAGTTTTTTGTATCTTTTTAAAGAGCTTTACGGATTTAGAGAGACTTAGGTGTCGTATTCTGTTGTGTCGTTGATGAATTAGTTTTCATTAAAAATTAATTGTTAGTGTTTAAAATCTAGTTTTGTATCTTTTAAAGATATTATAGAGGTTGGAAAGACACTGTTGCGGATTTCCGTGTGAGTTTTCTTTACTGAGTTGTAGTTAAATTTGAAATTTTTGTGTTGTATATGATTTTTTTTCATATTTTAAAAGAGCGTTACGGGGTGTGAAAGACTCAGTTGCCTGATTCCGTGGGGTTGTTCTTGCCTTGGTAGTCATTAAAAACGAAATTTGTGGTGTTAAATACGTAGTTTTTGTATCTTTTAAAAGAGCTTTAAAGGGTTTGAGAGACTCAGTTTCCTGATTCCGTGTGGGTTTTTTTACTTGGTGGTCATTAAAAATGAAATTTTTGTGTTAAATAAGTAGTTTTTGTATCTTTTAAAAGAGCTTTAAGGGGTTTGAGAGACTCAGTTGGCGGATTCCGTGTGGTTTTTCTTTACTTGGTGGTCATTTGTTGTATCTTTTAAAAGAGCTTTACAGGGTTTGAGAGACTCAGTTGCCTAATTCCGTGTGGTTTTCCTTTACTTGGTGGTCATTAAAATATAAATTTTCTTGTTAAATTATTAGATTTTGTATATATTAAAAGAGCTTTGCGGTGATTGAGAGACTCAGTTGCCGATTTCCGAGTGGTTTTTCTTTACTTGGTGGTCATTAAAAACGAAATTTTTGTGTTAAATAAGTAGTTTTTGTATCTTTTAAAAGAGCTTTAAAGTGATTGAGAGACTCGGTTGCCTGATTCCGTGTGGTTTTTCTTTAATTGGTGGTCATTAAAAACAAAAATGTTGTGTTAAATAAGTAGTTTTTTTGTATTTTAAAATAGCTTTACGGGGATTGAGGGACTCAGTTGCCGGATTTCGTGTGGTTTTTATTTACTTGGTGGTCATTAAAAAAGAAATTTTTGTGTTAAATAAGTAGTTTTTGTATCTTTTACAAGAGCTTTAAGGGGTTTGAGAGACCCAGTTGCCTGATTCCTTGTGGATTTTCTTTAATTTGTTGACATTAAAAACTAAATTTTTGTGTTAAATAAGTACTTGTTGTATATTTAAAAATAGCTTAACGGCGATTTAGAGACTCAGTTGCCTGATTCAGTGTGGTTTTTCTTTACATGGTGTCCCATTAAAAACGAAATTTCTATGTTAAATAAGTAGTTTTTTTATATTTTAATAAAGCTTTAAGGGGTTTGAGAGACTCGGTTGCCTGATTCGGCGTACTTTTTCTTTACTTGGTGCTCATTAAAACGAAAATTTTTTGTTAAATTATTAGTTTTTGTATCTTTTAAAATATAGTTACTGGGTTTGTGAAAATCCGGTTCCTGATTCCGTGTGGTTTGTCTTTACATGGTGGTTATTAAAAACGAAATTTTTGTTTTAAATAAGTAGTTCTTGTATCTTTTAAAAGAGCTTTACGGGGATTGAGAGACTCAGTTGCCGGATTCCGGTTGGTTTTTCTTTAGTGGGTGGTCAATAAAAAATAAATATGCGAGTTAACTTAGGAGTTTTTGTTTATATTAAAATAGCGTCACGGAGATTGAGAGTCTCGGTGGACGGTTTCCAAGTGGATTTTGTTTTAATTATGGTCATTAAAAACGAAAAATTTGTGTTAAATGGGTATTGTTTTATCTTTTAATAGAGATTTAAGGGGTTTGAGAGACTCTGTTGCCTAATTCCGTGTGGTTTTTCTTTAATTGATACTCGATAAAAAGAAAATTTTTGTGTTAAATAAGTAGTTTTTGTATCTTTTAAAAGAGCTTTAATCAAAATTAAATTGCATTTACTTTTTTTCATTTAAACTAATGCAGTTTCCATAAAAAATTTGAAATTATTTCGTTTAAACTTCTATAAAGTTAAGATAACTAGTTTATCTCCAACTCCCACTAAGAAATTTTAATCTGTCCGATCTTAAAAAACTCAGTTTGTACTTGCATTCAATATATGTGATAGAATTGACACTGGTACGAACAGAACTCGTGAAACTGCAGGGTCTATAAAAAAGACTGAATTACAAAATCAAAATTAAATTGCATTTACTACTTTTCATTTAAACTAATGCAGTTTCTATAAAAATTATAAGTAATTTTTTTAAAACTTCAATAAAGTTGAGTTTATAGGTTACAAAAGTCAACACTGTCTCACAGAAATATCAAAATTGTAGTTTAGAAAAGTACAGGCTATTTTTTTATTAAATTCATCATATGCAATATAATTGATTTACGACGTATTAAAAAAAAAACAATTCAAATTGAAGAATCTGGTAGATGGATAGAACTAGATCTTAACTAACAATTGTGGGTGGTTATTTTAAAATTGTGAACAATTAGAACTACATACTTACTCCAAACTTAGTTAACATTCAAGTAGATTATACAGACTAACAGTGACCAGTAGCAGGTACACGTTGGAGTCATTTAGTTTCAAATTTATGTAGATACTTGTTCTACCTCACCAACAATGCACTGGTGCTTTGTCCTGTACGTCCTGAGAAAAACCGGTTTGTCATTGACTGCAGCATCTGCATGCGTATGGAATACGGAACAAACAGAATCCGTAAAACTGCATTGTAAGTACAGACGGCTGACAAACGAAGTAAAATTTATAAACCATTTTACTAAATTTCATTTAATATACGGAAGGCTCTGCAAGAAATATGATAATATTTCTTTCAAACTTCTATACGGTTCATTTAACTTGTTACAGTAGTAAACATTCTAACACCAATCAAAACCAATTTTCGGTTGTTTTTTTACAATCGTTACCAAGTAGAAATAAGATCTTGTATAATAATGCCTCAGTGTTCAATTAACATCAATATACATATTTCGAATAATAGCAAAAACTTAGTTGCGTCCTTTCAAATCGAATTAATTCTGGTACTATTTGTAACTCTGCAACAAGATTAAGGACTATTGATCTCCCAGATACAAGAAAAACCTGTTGTTAGTTACATTCAGTATATACGATAGAATTGACTATGGTAAGAACATAGCTCGTAAAATTGCAGTTTCTATAAAAAAGGCTGAATTACAAAATCAAAATTAAATTGCATTTACTACTTTTCATTTAAACTAATGCAGTTTCTATAAAAAATTTGAAATTATTTCGTTTAAACTTCTATAAAGTTAAGTTAACATGTTACCAAATCCCACATTATTGCACAGAAATATAAAAATTGTCACGGATATTGTTACAAATGTTACCATGTAGAACTAAAGAATGATTTAAAACTGTATTAAAAGTTCAGAAACACATCTATACTATTTGCTAACAATAGCAGAAACACATTTACCTTCTTTCGAATTATTTTATTTTGGTACTTGTTCAATATCTCCAACCCCACTCAATAATTTTGATCTGTAAGATCTGAGAAAAACCGGTTTGTAATTGCATTCAGCATATGCGATAGAATTGACTATGGTACGAAAAGAACTATTTAAACTGCAGTTTCTATAAAAAAGGCAGAATTATAAAATGAAAATTAAATTGCATTTACTACTTTTTATTTAAACTGATTCAGTTTCTATACAAAAAAAAAAATTTTTTCGTTTAAACGTCTATCAAGTTAAGTTAACATACTACCAAATTCCACATTATTGCACAGAAATATCAAAATTGTTAGCGGTATTGTTACAATTGTTACCATGTAGAACTACAAAATGATTTAAAACTATATTATAATAGCAGAAACACATTTACCTTCTTTTGAATTATTTTAATGTAGGTACTTGTTCAATATCTCCAATCCCACTCAAGAATTTTGATCTGTGAGATCTGAGAAAAACTGGTTTTTAATTGCATTCAGCATATGCGATAGAACCATTTTCTTGCGAGAAAATAAAAATCAGAACACACACACACGCACACACAAAAAAAATTACGCACACACACAAAAATTTACACACACCCACACACACACACGCACACACACCCACACACGCACAAGTATTGGTTATTGGAGTATACAGAAGTTTTAAGGGGGAATTTTGTCTGATAGTTGGGGGTGGATGAGTCAGAGGGTCCTGAAATTTGCCAACATGACAAGTCTGTACCCATTGAAATTTTGACAAAAACAACATTTTACCTTAATTTTCAGTTAGCCTATCAGTTTTTTGGTTTTTAGGGGCCAATCAGGAGAGATATGCAAAGTCAACATAGCTTTATTTCATTTTTTTTTTAAGGTTCATTTAGACGAGGTTACGCTGCGCTAACCTCGTCTAAATGAACCTTAAAAAATGAAATAAAGCTATGTTGACTTTGCATATCTCTCCTGATTGGCCTAAAAAACCAAAAAAGTGATAGACTAACTGAAAATTGAGTAAAATGTTGTTTTGTCAAAATTTCAATGAATTTTGAGCACCGTATGGGCAGATTTCAGGACCCTCTAGAGGAGAAGGATAACCCTCCGACTCATCCACCCCCAAACCTCGTCTAAATGAACCTTAAAAAAAAAATGAAATAAAGCTATGTTGACTTTGCATATCTCTCCTGATTGGTCCCTAAAAAACCAAAAAAACTGATAGGCTAACTGAAAATTAAGGTAAAATGTTTTTTTTGTCAAAATTTCAATGGGTACAGACTTGTCATGTAGGCGAATTTCAGGACCCTCTAGAGGGAGAAGGATAACCCTCCGACTCATCCACCCCCAAACCTCGTCTAAATGATAATTAAAAAAAATGAAATAAAGCTATGTTGACTTTGCATATCTCTCCTGATTGGTCCCTAAAAAACCAAAAAAACTGATAGGCTAACTGAAAATTAAGGTAAAATGTTGTTTTTGTCAAAATTTCAATGGGTACAGACTCGTCATGTTGGCAAATTTCAGGACCCTCTGACTCATCCACCCCCAACTATCAGACAAAATTCCCCCTTAAAACTTCTGTATACTCCAATAACCAATACTTGTGCGTGTGTGGGTGTGTGTGCGTGTGTGTGTGTGGGTGTGTGTAAATTTTTGTGTGTGTGCGTAAGTTTTTTTGTGTGTGCGTGTGTGTGTGTTCTGATTTTTATGTTCTCGCAAGAAAATGGTTCTATCGCATATGCTGAATGCAATTACAAACTGGTTTTTCTCAGATCTTACAGATCAAAATTCTTGAGTGGGGTTGGAGGAGATATTAAACCAGTATCTTTGCATATCTCTCCTGATTGGCCCCTAAAAAACCAAAAAAACTGATAGGCTAACTGAAAATTAAGGTAAAATGTTGTTTTTGTCAAAATTTCAATGGGTACAGACTTGTCATGTAGGCGAATTTCAGGACCCTCTAGAGGGAGAAGGATAACCCTCCGACTCATCCACCCCCAAACCTCGTCTAAATGAACCTTAAAAAAAATGAAATAAAGCTATGTTGACTTTGCATATCTCTCCTGATTGGTCCCTAAAAAACCAAAAATGTTCTGATTTTTATGTTCTCGCAAGAAAATGGTTCTATCGCATATGTTGAATGCAATTACAAACCGGTTTTTCTCAGATCTTACAGATCAAAATTCTTGAGTGGGGTTGGAGGAGATATTAAACAAGTATCTAAATTAAAATAATTCGAAAGAAGGTAAATGTGTTTCTGAACTTTTAATATAGTTTTAAATCATTCTGTAGTTCTACTTTTAGAGTTTTGGTTCCTATTGAGCCGTGTAGATCCTTACTTACAGTTTGAGTTAAAGCTAAGTATAGAGCAGAATTTGGTAAGAAAAATGAATAGTTCCTTTAAAAATGAAATCTAGACCCAAATTCGGTAACAAAAAATTTAAAGTTTATGTAAAAGCACCCGTGGTTTTTTTTAATTTAATCCACTACAGCTTTTAGTATTCGTTATTTTTGTATTAAACAGGAGTTTTTTAACAGCATGTGAGTAAGCTATTAATTGGCTTGTAGAGTTTCGGTTACTATTGAGCCGTGTCACTCCTTACTTACAGTTCGAATCAAAGGTAAATCTAGACCAGAACTTGGTAAGAAAAATGTACAGTTTCTGTAAAAATGAAATCTAGACCCGAATTTGGTAACAAAAAAAATGTACAGTTTCTGTAAAAGTGGACTGAATTACATAATCAAGAATTTTCATAGGTTTAATAATTTGAATCAGACATCTTAAGGGTATCGAGTGTTTTCCTACGAAATTGATCCTAAGACTTAAATTACTTGATCAGATATGTTAGCGTTTTAAGGTGAAATTTGACTCTTTTAAACCCCAAGATGTATCGTTATTGCAGACTAATGTTAAGAAGAGACTTAATCCAAGATACGTATAAAATCCCTTAAAAACATAATAATGTATATTCAGTTCCTTCTTACAATTTGAAGCATGAAGTCGAACATAAATAGAAGAATTTACTTGGCCAAACTTGGTGAGCAAATTTTTTTTTAAGAGATAGTTTCCGCTCTTTTCGTATCATAGTCAATTCTATCGCATATGCTGAATGCAATAAAAAAATAACGAAATAATTTCAAATTTTTTATAGAGACTGCATTAGTTTAAATGAAAAGTAGTAAATGCAACTTAATTTTGATTTTGTAATTCAGTCTTTTTTATAGAAACTGCAGTTTTTACGAGCTCTTTTCGTACCATAGTCGATTATATCGCATATGTTGAATGCAATTACAAACCGGTTTTTCTCAGATCTTACAGATCAAAATTCTTGAGTGGGGTTGGAGGAGATATTAAACAAGTACCTACATTAAAATAATTCGAAAGAAGGTAAATGTGTTTCTGAACTTATAATACAGTTTTAAATCATTCTGTAGTTCTACATGGTAACAATTGTAACAATACCACTAACAATTTTGATATTTCTGTGCAATAATGTTGAATTTGGTAACATTTTAACTTAACTTTATAGAAGTTTAAACGAAATAATTTCAAATTTTTTATATAAACTGCATTAGTTTAAATGAAAAGTAGTAAAAGCAATTTAATTTTGATTTTGTAACTCAGCCTTTTTTATAGAAACTGCAGTTTTACGAGCTCTTGTCGTACCATAGTCAATTCTATCGCATATGCTGAATGCAATTACAAACCGGTTTTTCTCAGATCTTACAGATCAAAATTGTTGAGTGGGGTTGGAGATATTGAACAAGTATCTAAATTAAAATAATTCGAAAGAAGGTAAATGTGTTTCTGCTATTGTTAGCAAATAGTATAGATATGTTTCTGAACTTTTAATACAGTTTTAAATCAGTCTGTAGTTCTAAATGGTAACAATTGTAACAATACCACTAACAATTTTGATATTTCTGTGCAATAATGTTGAATTTGGTAACATGTTAACTTAACTTTATAGAAGTTTAAACGAAATAATTTCAAATCTGAACTTTTAATATAGTTTTAAATCATTCTGTAGTTCTACATGGTAACAATTGTAACAATACCACTAACAATTTTGATATTTCTGTGCATTAATGTGGACTTAGGTAATATTTTAACTTAACTTTATAGAAGTTTAAAAGAAATAATTTCAAATTTTTTATATAAACTGCATTAGTTTAAATGAAAAGTAGTAAATGCAATTTAATTTTGATTTTGTAATTCAGCCTTTTTTATAGAAACTGCAGTTTTACGAGCTCTTTTCGTACCATAGTCTATTCTATCGCATATGCTGAATGCAATTACAAACCGGTTTTTCTCAGATCTTACAGATCAAAATTCTTGAGTGGGGTTGGAGATATTAAACAAGTATCTAAATTAAAATAATTCGAAAGAATGTAAATGTGTTTCTGCTATTGTTAGCAAATAGTATAGATGTGTTTCTGAACTTTTAATACAGTTTTAAATCATTCTGTAGTTCTACATGGTAACAATTGTAACAATACCACTAACAATTTTGATATTTCTGTTCAATAATGTGGAATTTGGTAACATGTTAACTTAACTTTATAGAATTTTAAACGAAATAATTTCAAATTTCTTATAGAAACTGAATTAGTTTAAATGAAAAGTAGTAAATGAAATTTAATTTTGATTTTGTAATTCAGCCTTTTTTATAGAAACTGCAGTCTTTTAAGATTTTAATTCGAATTTTAATTCGAAAGAAGGTAAATGTGTTTCTGCTATTGTTAGCAAATAGTATAGATGTGTTTCTGAACTTTTAATACAGTTTTAAATCATTCTGTAGCCAGATCAAAATTCTTGAGTGGGGGTTGGAGATAAACATGTTAACTTAAATTTATAGAAGTTTAAACGAAATAATTTCAATTTTTTTTTATAGAAACTGTATTAGTTTAAATGAAAAGTAGTAAATGCAATTTAATTTTGATTTTGTAATTCAGCCTTTTTTATAGAAACTGCAGTTTTACGAGTTCTTTTCGTACCATAGTCAATTCTATCGCATATGATGAATGCAATTACAAACCGGTTTGTCTCAGATCTTACAGATCAAAATTCTTGAGTGGGGATTGGAGATAAACATCTTAACTTAAATTTATAGAAGTTTAAACGAAATAATTTCAATTTTTTTTATAGAAACTGTATTAGTTTAAATGAAAAGTAGTAAATGCAATTTAATTTTGATTTTGTTATTCAGCCTTTTTTATAGAAACTGCAGTTTTATGAGTTCTTTTCGTACCATAGTCAGTTCTATCGCATATGATGAATGCAATTACAAACCGGTTTTTCTCAGATCTTACAGATCAAATTTCTTGAGTGGGGGTTGGAGATAAACATGTTAACTTAAATTTATAGAAGTTTAAACGAAATAATTTCAATTTTTTTTTATAGAAACTGTATTAGTTTAAATGAAAAGTAGTAAATTCAATTTAATTTTGATTTTGTAATTCAGCCTTTTTTATTTAAAATGCAGTTTTACGAGTTCTTTTCGTACCATAGTCAATTCTATCGCATATGCTGAATGCAATTACAAACCGGTTTTTCTCAGATCTTACAGATCAAAATTCTTGAGTGGGGATTGGAGATAAACATCTTAACTTAACTTTATAGAAGTTTAAACGAAAAAATTTCAATTTTTTTATAGAAACTGTATTAGTTTAAATTAAAAGTAGTAAATGCAATTTAATTTTGATTTTGTAATTCAGCCTTTTTTATAGAAACTGCAGTTTTATGAGTTCTTTTCGTACCAGAGTCAATTCTCTCTCATATACTGAATTCAATTACAAACCGGTTAGCTTCAGATTGGACAAATTAATAGTCTTTATTAGGGTAGGAGATAGACTAGTTAATTTACCCTTATAGCAGTTTAAATGAAATAATATAAAATTTCTTATGTAAATTGTATTAGTTTAAATGAAAAACATTCAATGACCTTTAATTTTGATTTTGTTATTAAACCTTTTTTATATAACCTGCAGTTTTAATAGCTGTTTTCGTACCATAGTCAATTATTTCGTATATACTGAGTGCAATTAACAACAGGTGGTTTTCGAATGTGGGACGTAAATATTATGTAGTGGTGTGGCAAAGTATGATATAGCACCAGCTTAAAATCATATAGACATAAGTTAAATGTGAGTTTTATGCTGTTAGAAGAAAATAAAGAGGTGTTACTGAAACTCTAATGCATTTTTAAGTAATTGTGTAGTTCTATATGGTAACAATTGTAACAATACCACTAACAATTGTTAGTTAAGATCTAGTTCTATTTTGAATTGTTTTTGTTTTGTTTTTTTTAGATCGGGAGCCTAGATTGGATGATGATCATTATATAACACATGATGACTATTATGAAGTATGGCGATGGCGTAATCGTTAATATAGTATACTTATAAGAAAACTAACTGAAAGCGAGATGGAGACCTTAGCACCTGGAGGGAAAAACAAGGAAAAATGATAGTCTTTTTTGTGCAATTAATATACTTTAAATAAAGCTGATTTACTTGTTTGAATGAAGTCCTATTCCTACAAGTTAAGTTAGATTGAAAATCAAGAATTTATGCGCATTTTTAACTAGCTAAGGCTATATTTGTTAAAGATGGGGCCATTTTCTTTGATTTTGAAAATCATTTATTTTTTATAGAAAACTACAATAGCTTCACGGGAATCATCTTTTAGCGTATTTTTTAAACAATTTCTCTGATTATAATGTATATCTTCAGTCACAAAAGCATAGTTTCGGTTCAAAAATGAACCATTTCCATAAAAAGCTCTTAATAGAACTTTTTAAGTGTGAAGTCCTATTTTTCAGACTAAATTATTGAAAATATAGTCAAAACACACTTTTCTGTTTTAGATGTGTACATTTTCACCTTTTCTGATTCAAATGTGTATCTTCAGTCACAAAAGCATAGTTTTAGTTCAAAAATGAACCATTTACATAAAAAAAGCTCTTAATAGAACTTTTTTAAGTGTGAACTCCTATTTTTCAGATGAAAATTTAACTAAACCCCCGTGTAACTGAATCCGTATGTAACTGAACTCTCGTGCAACTCAAGTCCCCAAATCTCGTAAACTAAAGCTTGTGTATTATCACGACCACAGAGTAACTTCGCGATTACTTGGGTTGGGATGGGGGGATCGGTGGCCTTTGGGGGTGTGGTAGGGTATCTCACACAAATTTTCACCTAGAGATTGTTGTTTTTAAAGACAACCGACCCCAAGTAACTGAATCCCTCTATAAATTAAACCACGACCAGCTGAACCTCCAAGCTACTCATACCTATTTAACTAACCCCCGTGTAACTGAATCTGTATGTAACTGAACTCTCGTGCAACTCAAGCTCCCGAATCTCGTAAACTAAAGCTTGTGTATTATACGGTACACTATCATCCCATCTCCTCCAAATCGCAAATCCCATTACCCTCTTTTTTGCAAAGGTTAATCAAACACATCCGATTGTAAAAGCATTAAAAAAAATTTTCCATTCACTAATTACCCCTTTTTGCAAATGCTCGCATATCCCATTACCCCTTTTTTTGCAAAGGTTAATCAAACACTTCCGATTGTAAAAGCATTAAAAAAAAAAATTTCCATTCACTAATTACCCCTTTTTGCAAATGCTCGCATATCCCATTACCCCTTTTTTTGCAAAGGTTAATCAAACACTTCCGATTGTAAAAGCATTAAAAAAAAATTTCCATTCACTAATTATAATTGCATAACAACGAAACAAGACGTGCTAAAATGCCTGTAATCTCGAATATAAACTATTCAAAACTGATGGAGAGTCAAATTTGAAACATGAATATATACAAAAATAATTGCATAACAATGAAACAAGACGTGCTGGTTTGGGCTTATCACCAAAAAGACATTGAACTTTAAAATTGCGTCATTCCCCTGGCAAAGAGTGTGATGCTCCTGTAGATAGGACTACCAGAAAAAACCTGTTTGGTACGGGGGCGCAAGCAAAGTATAAGTTAGCATTCTACTCACGTTCTACATAAGTACCTCTCCGTTTTGTTGAAACAAGTGATTTTTTTTATCTTCTTAGTATATGATTTGTTTAATATATGGCGTAATATATAATGTTTAATATTTAATGGATTGATTTGAATCACTGTGTCTCAAAAACTCTGATCACAGAAATCAGTGAACACAGAAAACAGACTTGCACTTTTTGTCGTACGTTTGTGAGACAAAAGCCCAGCTTATCTTTTTTAGGTAGAAAAAGCACTTTTTTGGCTCTCTTTGTCACATGTTGACAGCATCGTCAGTTGGCAACCCTGGTTACGCCACACTATTCTGATGTAAGAAAACTTTCTACTTTCTAAACCACCCTGCTGGTATGATGACTATGCCACGTGCTTGGTGACAGCTTTAAGCACAAATTAATTTATCGATGAGAGATTTACAAAATAGTGTATGCTTCAAGTTGACGTTAGTAACGTGACCCCAAATTAACTTGGTGGAATTACTAGGATTACTAGGATAGTAAGTTACTAGGATATTACAATTACTAGGATAACAAAACCATGCTTTCGATATCGGATAAACTTTACGAAGAAAAATCTATCGAGAACGTTATACTTTAAAAAAAATTGATTACTGGAAAATTAAACATTGACTAGATTTATGAAAGTTAGTTCCTACAATAAAGGTTAAACTTCACATTTAAAAAACTCAATTGTGTAGTATATCTTATTTTTTAAATCAACCTCACAGCTTTTGGCTACTTTAAAAAATTCACAGGAAGAGTATGGTCATTTCAAAACCTCTCATCTCAAAAATCAAAGTTACTATTAGCAAAAATAAAAATAAAACAAATCCAGCCTATCTTTTGTTAGTTTCAGCTTCACACAGACCCATCTTCAAAATCGTTAATCTATGAAATCACAAACGAAGATAAGACATCTGGTATCTTAAAACTTGAGTCATTGCGGCCATATTTAGGTAATTTTATTGAAGTTTTTCTGATTAGGTCTAATTTCAATCTTGTAATCAATCATGTAGCCACTTCTACTATTTCCTAACATTATTCTAGTATTGACTGATATTTGGCTTATGGCTTGACTTCTGACGACAAGACATCTAGATTTTGATCTTTACAAATTCAACGGGTTTCAACTAAACATAGCAAAAATTTTGGAATTTATTACAAGATTCAACAAAAGCTCAGAAACAAAACAAAAATACTTAGAAAATTTTTTTATCGAATATTTTTGTCTCTGAATTCTGTGAAAGATTTAAAAATTTACTAATTAGAATGGCTTAAAAGGCTTCATTAAAGAACTTGTTGTCTCATCTAACATTTCATTTTGCTTCAACTTGAATAGTGCAAACATTCTGTAGTTAAAGGACGTAATTTATATAAGACTCTGAAAAAACTAAAAAAAAAAAAAATTTAGAGAATTATCTTTAATAAAGCTTCTATCTTGAAATTTACTAAGAAAAAAAAGGAAAATCCTTCCACCCATAAAAATTGAAATATTTGAATCTGAGAATTAAATCAAAATGTAGGTTTTCATAAAAAACATTGCTTTGTGGCTTGTGGCTCTGAGAACAGTTTGATATAATTATGCTGATATTCTTCTTATTTCCACATTAAATATACGGTGTCATCAAAGGTACGGTCTTGCAACCTAAAGTAATGAAATATGTAATAGGCACCCACGCTTTTATTTCTAGTTTTAAAGAATTTCAGTTTCTCCAGTTCCGGGATTATTTTTTTTGCTTGCTTTTTCGGTCTTTGGAGATAAAAAAAAGTATTTTTTATAGTTTTTTTTAAATACTTTTATTTCTTTCACAAAATACTTAAATTAAAATTACAAAAAGCTCTATATAAAGCAATTGACAGCATGTCAATTCACTTTTTAATAACTATAATCTTTGATATAAACAAAAGCAATTGTACATTTCGAAAATTAAACAGTAAAAGAAAAATCTTTTAATAACCAGTAAAGATTATACCAACTAATGGGACAGTTTCCAATTTCTCCGCAGCGCCAATTTCTCCGCAGTAGCCTTCTGCGCAGTCACCTTTATTCAGTCGTTATTTTGAGCTAGAAGAAAGATCGCAGGTGCGCGTTTATTTCTTTATTTTTCCGCCAAGGGTAATCGTATCGATCCAATCGTCCTAGGAGATCGGGGAAGGGCTCATGCGAACGGGAATTGAAAGTTATATTTTTCTTTTTAAGTAACAAAAAGAATGGAAGGAAACCATCCTTCTTTTCCCAAGATTGTACAATCAACATTTAGAAATGACCATTTTGTTTGGCATAGTCAAATGGTCCAGTAACCATGCCTTTGGGAATGTTATGACCCCCCACATTCACCCATGGGGAAAAGACAGTAAGTTATGAAATTTACCCATTGTTCACATTTAATATTTGTTGTTGGGAAGTATAGAGATATTTTTCTGGTGGAATTGACTAGCGCTTTACTGAAAGCAAAAAAATGGAGTAAAGGTTGTTCTCTCACTGCTAGAAAAAATACAGCCACTTAGTGGGCAGTACCTATTATCAATTATCGCCCCTGAGCATATTTATCCGGTAAATTTGCCAGGGATATGCTAAAAGCTTGGAACAAAACAGTGCAGAGGTGATTTTTCTGTTTGTTACTAGGCATTCTTTTAAGCTTACATAACATTGTTTTTCAATAAGATCATGGTATGCATGAAATAGACAAAGTGTTTAAAGGACAATTTTCCTTTTTGCTTTTATGTAAGATTTACATTCAGTGAAGCACTAGTCAATTTTACGACGGCACACGTGGAGGTGGTTGTTATTTTTTGTTCATTCACAGAGCTCTAGTTTGCTTTTGACCTATACTTATGTGTAGGTTATCTGATATGTCGATTGTATTTCTTCCTCAGTTTACTCATAACACCGCTATAACAGGACATAATAGCTTTATAATAGCGTTCGCTATAATTGAGGAGTTTGGGCTATACATTCTGCCTAAATTCTGGCAACAAGTGCCATAATGTGTACTGATTGATGAAGATCAGATCGATCTTCTATCCGTTCTGCAATTTAAAAATTATTTCTGAATTATAAAGATTTAAATAAATGAAGTAAAACATAAACTTGCTATATTTCTTTTTTGTCCAACGAAGTTGTACAAAATGTTTATTTAAATTAATCCTATGTTTCTCTCAGAAAATAATTTGATAATTCCGTCTAGTTTTGATTTATTTTTAAAAATTATTTTTCATCAACTATTTAAACAGTACTATTCAAAAACTATCAATTAGGAGTGAATTTTTAATTTTATTGCTTTAAATTACAGGCAACTGAAATGTTTCCGAATGCCTCTTTTTCAATAAGCCGATGCGAATAGGAGAACAGCTGATGATTGAACATTTCTTTATTAAGCAAAACATAAAAAGATGTCAGAGTAATTTGAAACGTCTCAGAATTATTTGAAACCATTGATATGCTATTTTCAGCTAGTATGAACCATCCAAAAAGATGACTTGATAGCCCCAAATTCATTTATTCATGTATAAGTTTTACTTGAAAACGCCTCATATATTTTGCTGTTTAATTGGCAACATGCGATTTTTTTCCCCTGAACAAACGCTCTAGATAGGTCAAGAGGTAGAAAGAATTCGTTTAAACATTGAATTTGGCAAAAACCATGTATTTAATGAAACCCACGGTTTAAGTGTGGATTGTGGCTAGAAAAAAAAAATTAGCAATGAAGAAAACAGTATTTTTTCCCGCAAGATTCTCTGATTGGCAAAACATTTAAATATTTCCAGTATGAGGTAATTAAAGCAAAATTCTGAAGATGTCCGTTTTAAATTATTATATAGACAAAATAATCCTCAGAATAAACATATTGAAAACAATGATCGGTATTTGTGTCTTAAGGCTACCACACTCAAGAAGTGAGTTAAATTAATCTTAATTGAATATACCCATGTATTTTGGAAGTAAAATACGTTTATAACAAGATTATGGAAACTACAACAGAGAATTATGGAAATAAGGCCCCCCAGAACGCATTATATTAAATGGTCGGTACTTTCTTGTTATATAGTACACATACTAAGGAATTGAAGTTAGGTTAATCATAATGAAGTATTCCAAATATGATGAGAATATAATAGTTTAGTAACAAAATTATGGAAAATACAACAAAAAGTTCTGGAAGGGGGGCCCAGACTACATTATATTAAATACGTAACCTAAACTAACCTAACCAAAACTAACATACCAATTATATATTTAAATAAAATATAGCTACAAGTAGTATCCCCTTACGGCTTTCAAGTGCTCCCATAGCAGATTAACATTGGATTTCTTTGACATGCGCTCCCCTTTCCCATAGATTTCCACGACAGCCCTGGGACGTCATGACAAACCTGGCAAGATTTCGACAACATGCAAAGCAAGATTCCCGGGATTCCAGATGTTCCAGTGTTTGCTTATGATTAATTGGTTGGTCTCATACTCAAATAGCAACAATAGGTAATTCTAAGTGGAGCTCATAGCCGCTCGAACCTGTACAACGCGGTTAGCTAACAAGATTCCCATGACAGCACCCTGTATACAGTTGTAATTAAGGCATTTTTTTCGTTCTTTTAACTTAATGATGGGGAACACTATATAATGTCTGCACACGTTGCGTAATGACGGCGCACATGTTGCGTAATGACAGCGATCACATCACTGTCACATAATGATTCTTAGACATTTTATTTTCTGCCGAAATGTTCAACACGTTTTTTGTCTTTCTTTCAAAGCGTTTCTTTTATTCGTTCTTCTTTTTTCTTTAACTCTTTGTCCTCGCTGAGACTCGAAATGTCAATTTCCTTCCAATGGAACAGCGCCCTAAGCATCAGGACTAACAGACCATTCCCAGTATTCTGTCCAAGTCAATATATTTTAAAAATAACCTATTTAACGCAAGGAAATTTCCATTTTTTTGCACGTGCTATAATTTCATGTTTCGTGCACATGAAAAAATTGGCACTAAGACAGAAAACATCTATTTTCAGACATTATTCTTCTTAATGTATTTTTGGCAATAAAAGACAGAAGGGGGTGCTTTAATTGTGTAAACACCTAGGTATTAGAGACGCATTCTAAACAACATATCTAAAGGATTAAGTGTATTTTAAATAAGATTTTCATTAATAAAAAAAAATTAAAACAATATTAAAACCATGAAAATGCAGTTAAGAAACAACAAACAAAAAATAAAACCCGAAAAACATGACAAATGAAAAAAACTTGTATGAATAGAAGAAAGGTATGGCTCCTAGTAGGTAATTTTAGGGTAAGCGGGTTAGTTGTTATGTCTTTCTTTGAAAAATGGTCAACCGCTTTCCAAACCTTAGTCTTAACTAGTCGAAAGAGAGAGTTTAGTACATTTGTTTTGCTGAATGGAGTCGGAGCAGCATATTGAAAGAGCCAGGAATTAGAGTTGAAATAGTTTATAAATTACAAATCTAGTTAAAAGAACCGTTTTTTTGTCGGTAATACCGAGAGCCCTTAACGAAAATACAGTTTTTTGAGCCAGGTGTATGAAAATTTCACACCACCCTGACAATACGCGCATTTGAAAAATTTTTTAAAATTCTGCTTTCAATCCAATGATTCGAGTTTTTCGCAAGCCTGGACTTTCATAATAACCGACAAAAGACACCCCGCCACCGCGACATTACACGCATGCCCCCCTACAATCTGTGTGGCATTGAACAACGGCACTTGGAATTTCATTACCAGAAGTGATACTCCAAGCAATTCACTTCACAGTACCACACTCTTACTATCTACGGCACCTCGCGACACCCGTTATCATTGTTTTGAGCGTCATCTCTTCAATGGATATATTTTCTATTGCTATTATTTTCAACGATTCCCAGCCCTGTGCCACGCTATTATTGCTCTGTGGCACCATCTGACATCTCATAATTATTCCTAAGACATTTTGACATTTCTTGTCAAAAATTATGCTTTTAATCCATTGGTTCGAGTTTTTCAAGAGCCTGGACTTTCATAATAACCTCTAAAAGACACCCCGCCACCGCAATATTACACGCCTGCCCCCTGCCATCCACGTGGCATTGAACAGCGGAACTCGGCATTTCATTACCAGAACGTGAAACTCGAAGAAGTTCAAACCATAGTACCACAGTTTTACTGCTCTGCGTCACCTCGCAACACCCGTTATCGACATTTTATGCCTTTTCTATCGTTTAAGAACCTTCAATGGATATATTTTCTATTACTGTTATTTCCCGACGATTCCCAGCCCTGTCTAACGCTATTATTGCCCCGCAGCATCTTCTGACATTTCATTATTAGTCCTAAGACATTTTTCGGATATTTCTTGTCAAAAATTATGCTTTCAATCCATTGATTCGATTTTTTCATGAGGCTGGACTTTCATAGTAGCCTGAAAATAACACCCCACCACCGTGACATGACACGCCTGCCCCCTACCATCCACGTGCCAATGAACAGTGGAACTCGGCATTTCATTACCAACTTGTAAAACTCAAAGCAATTCACGCCACTATACCACACTCTTACTGCTCTTTGGCACCTTGCAACACCCGTCATCATAATTTTAAGCACCTTCTAGCGTTTAAACACCCTCATTGGATATATTTTCTACTACTATTCTTGTCAAACGATTCCCAGCCCTCTCCCGCGCTATTACTGCGCTGCAACACCGTCTGACATCTCATCATTATTCCTAAGAACTTTTTCAGACATTTCTTGTTAAAATTTTGCTTTCAATCCATTGATTTAATATTTTATTCGCAAGCCTAACCTTTCAAAATAACCTCCAAAAGACACTCCACCACCACAACATTACATGCCTGTCATGTATTTCATTGCCAAAACTTGATACTCCAAGCAATTTCCGGCACTGTGCCATACTATTGGTCTCTGCGGCACCCCTCTGACATCACACCACTATTCCTAAGACATTTTCAGCTATTTAATGTTAAAAATTATACATTCAACCCATTGATTCAAGTTTTTCACGAGGCAAGCCCATCATGATCACCTTCAAGACACTCCTAAACCGCTACCATTACACGCCAGCCACATGACCCACCCTCTCATCACTCCTAGGGTATTTTCAACCTTTTTGCTCCAAAAATAAGCCTAAAAATATAAATTAAACACTGTATTTTTTTGAACAACGGGGCTTGATTTCCTTAGAAGCAACAAGTTTTTCTTTAATGTGAACAAAGGTTTTACTCAATACTATTAAAATTATCGTTGAAGTAACAAGTTTTTTCTTAATAGCATCACTTTTTCTCTAATGACAGCAAGTAATCCGTCAAAGATAACAAATGTCTCTAAGAAGGAACAATTTTCTATTAATGCTAGCAATTTTTCTGCTAGAAGCAGCAAGGTTACTTAACACTAAAAATTTTTTTAGAAGTCATATCTTTTACCTTATTAATAACACAGTTTTACTTAATACTTTCAAATTTATCTAGGAAGTAACAGGTATTTCTTAATAGTAAAAATTTTTTTATCTAAGTTGTTACTTCCAAGAAAAATTTTTTTGGTGTTAGGAAAAACCTGCCACTTCTAGCACAAAACTTGTTAGCATTAAAAGAAAATTGTTACTTCTAAGAGAAATTTGTTATCTTTGACAGAAAACTTGCTGCTATTACAAAAAGTTGTTACTATTCAGATAAAACCTGTTACTTTCAAGATAAAGTTGATAGTATTGAGTAAAACTTTTGTTCGTATTAAGAAAAGCTTGTTGCTTCTAAGGAAGTGAATTCCCCTTGTTAAAGAAAAATATAGTGTTTAATGTAGATTCATAGGCTTATTTCTAGAGTAAAAAGGCTAAAAATATCATAGGGATGATGAGGGGTGTGTCATATGGATGGCTGGCGTATAATGGTATGGTGGTGTGGGAGTGTTTTGAAGGTTATCACAACGGTCTTGCCTCACATAAAACTTGAGTCAATGGGTTAAATATATAATTTTTAACATGAAATGTCTTGGGACATGTCTTAGAAATAGTGATGTGATGTCAGAGGGGTGCCAAGAAGTAGTAATAGTGTAGCAAAGTGCTGGGGATTGCTTGCAGTGTCACGTTCGGGTAATGAAATCCATGAAAGGCATGTAATTTTGTGGTGGTGGGGTGTCTATTGGAGGTTATTATGGAAGTCCAGAATTGCGAAAAAAATTAAATCAATGGATGGAAAGCATAATTTTTAACAAGAAATGTCTGGACATTGTCTTAGGAATAATGATGAGATGTCAGAGGGTGCCACAGAGCAGTAATAGTGTGGCACAGGGATGGGAATCGTTGGAAAATAATAGCAAGAGAAAATATATCCGATGAGAGTGTTCAAACGCTAGAAGACGCTTAAAATAGCGATGACGGGTGTTGCAAGTTGCTGTAGAACAGTAAGAGTTTTGGAACTGTGGCGTGAAATGGTCGGAGTATCACGTTCCGGTAATGAAATGCCTAGTTCCACTGTTCAATCCCACATAGATGGTAGGGGAGGCAGGCGTGTGATGTCATGGTGGCGGGGTGTCTTTTGTAGGTTATTATGAAAGTCAAGGCTCGTGAAAAACTTGAATCAATGGACTGAAAGCATAGTTTTTAACAAGAAATGTCTGAAAATTGTCTTATGAATAAAAATGAGATTTCAGAGGGTAACACGGAGTAATAATGGTGTGGCACAGGGCAGGGAATCAATGGAAAATAATAGCAACAGAAAATATATCCATTGAGGGTGTTCAAACGCTAGAAGACGTTTAAAGTGACGATAAAGGGTGTCACAAGGTGCCGCAGAGCAGTAAGAGTGTGGCAAAAGGCTGGGAATCGTGGGAAAATAATAGCAATAGAAAATGTATCCATTGAAGGTGTTCAAACGGTAGAAGACGCTTAAAATGATGATGACGAATGTTGGGATTTGCCACAGAGTAGTAAAAGTTTATTACTGTTGCGTGAATTGCTTTAAGTATCAGATTCTGGTAATGAAATTCCGAGTTCCGTTATTCAATTTCACGTGAATGGTAGGGGGCAGCGGTGTAATGTCGCGGTGGTGATTTGTCTTTTGTAGGTTAACATGAAAGTACAAACTCTGAAAAACTTGAATCAATGGATTGAAAACATAATTTTTAACAAGGATGGTCCAAAATGTCTTTGGGGGTGATGAGAAAATATTATTCAAAAGCGCTTATTGTCAGGGTGGTTTAAAATATTCATAGTCCGGCTCAAAAAACTATGTATTTTTGTTAATGGCTCTCGGAAATACCGAGAAAAAAAAAGGCAATTTTAACTAGATTTGTAATTTATAACCGATTTCAACTTTAATTCCTGGCGCTTTTAATATGCCGAGTCCAAGTCTGACGCCATTCAGCAAAAAAAATACTAAACTCTTTCTTTCGACTAGTTAAGACTATGTTTGGCCAAGCGGTGCACCATTTTGCTAAGAAAGACATAATAACAAGCAAGCTCTCCCTGGAATTATCTGCTAGAAGCCATAACTTTCTTCTATTAATACATTTGTTTTTTGTTTTAGTTTCTATTTGTCATATTTTTTACATTTTATTTTTTTGTTTCTTGTGCTTTTTGATTGTTTTAATATTGTTGTAAATTTTCTTTATTAATGAAAATTTTATTTACAATAAGCTTTATCCTTTAGATATGTTATTTAAGTTTTGTCTCTAATACCTAGGTGTTCTGAAAATAAATGTTTTCCGTCTTCATGCCAAGGACCATTTGTGTAATCTCCATGTGTGTAATAGGTTATTTCTAGAATATATTGACTAGGAAAGAATTCCAGGAATGGTTTGTTAGTCCTGATGCCTGGGGCACCTTTCTATTGGAGGGAAATTGACCTTTCGAGTCCCAGCGAGGACAAAGAATTAAAAAGAAGAAGAAAGAATAAAAAGAAACGCTTTGAAAGAAAGAAAATTAAACACGTTGAGCATTTTGGAGAAAAATAAATGTCAAAGAAGTATTATGTGGCAGTTATGTGGGCGCTGTCATTACGCAACATTTGCACCGTCATTACGCAACGTGTGCTGCTATTACGTAAATTGTGTGCCGTAATTGAGTTTAAAGAAAGAAAAACAATGCCTTGAACGTTTCGACGAAAAATGAAATGTCGAAAAAGTATTATGTGACAGTGATGCATGAGCTGTCATTACATGAGTTATGTGCCTTCCTTACATAAGATATATGAACCATCATTGCGTAAGGTGTGTGCTGTCGTAAACCTACAAACGGGGATTCCCCACGGGATCTGTCGCAAGGTTACATAAAATTGCGTCATCCATATTACACCTGTATACAGGGACTGTTATGGGAATCTTGCTGGCTAACCGCATTGTAAAGGTTCGAGGGGCTATGAACTCCACTTAGAATGCCCTATTATTGCTACTTGTGTATTATACCGACCACATTCCGATTAATCATATGCAAATGCTGGAAAATCTGGAATCCCGGATATCTTGCCATGGCATGTTGTCGGAATCTTGTCAGGGCTGTTGTGACGTCACAGGGCTGTCGTTGAAATCCCATGGTAAAAGGGAGGGCATGTCGTAGAAATCCAATGTTAATTTGCTATGAGCGCGCTTGAAAGCCGTGAGGGTATACTACTGCTACAATGTAGTTTTCCACCAAGCCAAAGCTAATATTATCTTGTGTAAATCATGGGCAGTGGCAAAGGGGGGCAGGGGGTCTATGGCCCTCCCTGGAAATTTGGGACTATAAGGTAATTATAAGGAAACGAAAGGAAAGAAAGCAGAATAGGAAAAAAACCATGGAAATATTGTGTGTTGCCCCATTGTTGGCTGCCTGCTAATAGATTTTGACCCTTAAATCAGATAAATATAAGTTCTAATTGTGACTGAGTGACCCCTTTTCTGTTTCCACAAAAATTTAACTATGTGATTTGGTTGGATTAACAAATCAGGTTCTTCATATCAATGAATGATAAGTAAACAACAATCCTTGTCAATAACGAAAGTGTAAGAGCATAACTATTGATAATATTCAATCAAACAGTCAGCTCTTGATGGTGATCCTAAATATTTAATTTGTTTATTAGTAATTAGTGACGTTTTTAGTTCACAAGAAATTTCGTACACTTATAGAAAACACTAGGAAAACAACTTAGTAAGGGGCGACTCCGGTAAAAAATATAATGTCAACTTTTGCTTGCATTGCAAGAGTACCCAGGAGCTGATATATGAAGCCACTATAATCAGAAATGTTTCCCCTGAACGGAATACTGGGAATTTCTGTATTTTATCCCTTAACGGATACATTTTTTTGTGTTTTACTATCATTTTTGTCAGGAGTGATTGTATTTATATAGGTGTCTCTTAAAAAAGATTTAGTTTTTACAGTTGCAAAGCATAAAGGTGTCAAATATATTATTTTTTGATATTCAAAATTGAATTTAAAAAATTGAATTAAAAATTTTTATTTGATTTTCCTAATCTTAGTTTTTATGTTTTACTATGAACTAACTAATTTGATAATGCGCTACTTTTTATAAACACCGAGTCTAAAGGCATTAAATATTTTGCTATTTGATAACCAAGTTCTAAACTGTTGATATTGTTAAAAAAATATCCATCCAAGGCTTCGGCATTGCTCAACAGAACTGAACGTAGAAATTTTGTATCTTAGTTTTTGTAAGTAGGCTAATGTTTTGTGTATTCTTTGTAATTATTTACTTTTTTCATTTTTATATACTTTTACTTTAATTGGCATACTTTTTTCATTGCTTTTAGAAAAATGTTGGTCTCTAAGCTTCATTAGATAATTTTTTTCAACTAAAAGTAAGGAGCAACACTAAAATTTAAAAAGAACAGAAATTATTACGTATATGAGGGGGGTTGCCTCTCTCCTCAACACATCACTCTTCACGCTACAGTTTTTCGGTGCTTTAAAAAAAGTTACTTATTATCGTAACTAAACGACCGTTGGGTTTCAGGAGTCATTTTTACAAAATTGGGACAAAATTTAAATTTTAGCGTAAAGAGTGAGGTGTTGAGGAGGGGGCAACGGCCCTCATATACGTAATAATGTCTGTACGTTTTAAGTTTTAATATTGCTCCTTACGTTCAGTTAAAAAAACCTTTTTTTAAATTTAATTTCTGATCGTTTTTTAAATAATTCCTGGAAAAGTGACTCACACCCAATGAAAAAATCCCCCTCCCCACAGAAATATCCTCTGGGTAATTTAATTTTGGCGAAAATTTATTCCAGACAATTACCCTTAACATCTGCACGCGTAAAATTGAATCTTTAAAGAGATTAAATAAAAAAACAAGTTTTTTTAACTGAAAGTAAGGAACGACGTTAAAACTTAAAACGAACAGAAATTATTCCGTATATGAAAGGGGCTGTCCCCTCCTCAACGCCTCGCTCTTTACGCTAAAGTTTTTTATTGTTTTAAAAAATAAAGTTGGGAGACAGAGTCAGTAGAGGAGGGGGTACCAGTCGTGTCACTCACCCCTGCTGCCGCCTATAACTTTTTTGCATCCCAAAAAAGGGCATCGCCTCCCTAGGGAGAATGATTACATAATAGGTCAATGACCTCTTTTTTCCAAGGTCAATTTATTTGATGTTTCTATGTGTAATAACTCCGGAATGAAGGTTGCACATGCGCATTGAATTCTAACGGGAACAATGTTGTTGATCTAGGACTCGAGGGGGAAGTGAATTTCCGAGAACTTGATTGCGTAATCGTTCGTGAGTGTCATGGTGTCCAGAAATAGTATTTGTTGTTGTTGTTCAAGCCAAATGTTATGGGTTTCCCGGAATTTGGAACACCTGTGCTGTCGACCTCAATTCACCTATCGTGAATCAATAATTCCCCTTAGAAACAACAATTTAATTCCCCTTTCTTGACAGATCAATCAACCAATGACATCATCTGTCAGACTTTATAAATTTTCGCCTAGAAACGATTCTCCAGGAATAGATCCAAGTCATTAATGTCATTGCCTCGGAAACAACTCTTTTGCACAAACTCCGAAGGATATTAATAGCCCAAGGACATGGAAACAATTCTCCAAGAAACATCTTAGCGATGAATTATTTTAGCGCGGGAATCAGGTTTCTTATTAATTTGAAATACATTAGCGCAGAGATGCCAAAAACAAAAGGAACATGCTGAAATTACGTTTAGGGATTATTTGGGCGAAACTGTTTTAGACAGGTTATGGAACTATTTCGGCGAAACACTTAGAGACATTTTGAAAGAAGATTTTAGGAAAGGTTTTAGAAGAGAATTTGAGGGTGAAACTCTGTGGTCGTTATAATACACAAGTTCCATTTGAACAGTGTTGTGATGTCCTCTACCCCAACCCCAAAGGGTTCCGATCCCCCACCCCAACCCCGAAGGAAGCCCCCGGTACTCAAAGGCCCCCAAGCTCCCAAAGGGCCACCGGAGCCCTCAAAGGCCCACCCAGACCCCCAAAGGCCATCCCCGGGCCCCCCAACGGCCCATCAAGCTCCCAAAGGACCAACGGGGTCCCAAAGACCCTCCACCGGTCCCCCCCCGGACCCCAAAAGGCCCTCACGGTGCCCCAAAGGCCCTCCCCTCGCCCCCAAAGGGCCCCAGGACCAGAGAAGCGCTGCCGGGCTGCGCCGTGGGCCAGGAAAGCGCCGCAGGATATGCTGCAGGGATGCACCGCGGGTCCGGAAAGCGTCGCGGGGGATGCGCCGCAGGGAGGCACCGCAGGAAAGCGCCGCAGGATCCACCGCAGGGATGCGCCGCAAAAAAAAAAGTAAACTAAAAAATACAAATTTCGAACTGTTATTCCCCACACGGCCTCCTCAGACCCCCAACGGCCCTCCCCTGGTCCGCAAAGGCCCCCCGGGCACCCAAAGGACCACCCGGCCCTCAAGGACCCCCGGATCCCCAAACACCCTCCACGGGCCCCCCAAAGAGTCCCCTCTCCATTTTTTTAATACTTTTTTATGGCTTTATCATATCCTTTCAGAACAAGTTCCAGAACCTATTTTCCAGATCCACTTTTCAGAACAACTTCAGAGCAAGTTACTTTCTTAATGTCCCTCCTAAACCCATTTTCTAACTTGAAGTACTTATCTTTTTCACCCACAAAAATACTGTACAGATGTGTATACCTCAACACAAAGAAATATTTTTCAAGAGTCATTTCAGAGCAAGTTACTTTCTTAATGTTAATCCTAAACCCATTTTCCAACTTGAAGTACTTATCTTTTTCACCCTCAACTATACTCTACAGCTTTTTGGATACCTCAACACCACGCGCACGTGCACGTACGTAGGCTAACCTAACCTAACATAAATTAACCTAACCTAACTTAATCTAACCTAACCTAATCATACACCTAACTTTTTGCCTGTCTCTCACCTAACCTAAGCTAACCTAAGTGAAGCGTACGTACGCTAACCTAACCTAATCTACCATAACATAATCTAGCCTAACCTAACCTAACCACACACTCCGGAAAAGGTTAGGTTAACGTATCCAGAGCTCTCAAGATAAGTTAAACTATCCTAAAATAAATTAAAAAATTATAAAATTTTCTATTTATTTATTAATATTTATTTATACCTAACCTAACCTATTGTTTTGGAGCTTAGATGAACGAGTTTGAACGATTGTCTTTAATAATAGAACGAGTCACTCATTTTCTAATTTAAAAATTTGATGGGTAAAACCATAAGACAAAGGACCTAAAATTTAATTTAAAATTAGAATAGAACTTTAAATTTTTCATCTCTTTGAGAAAAAACCAGAACTGAAGTGTAGCCTTTTTATTTTCTTGGAAAAATTAGAAGAGAACTGAATTTTTTATGTCTTTGAGGAATTAAGAACTGAAGTGGAAGCTTTTTTCATTTTCATTGGTAAAATTCTGATTGAGCTAACTTTTTTCACTTCTTTAAGAAAATTCAGAAGAGAACTTGAACATTTTGCACTTCTTAGAATTCAGAAGAGGATTAGAAATTAGAAATTACTTGTGTTATTTAGTAAAACTCAGAAGAGCACTGGAACTTTTCTTCACTTCGTTGAGAAAATTTTAAATTGAACTAGAACTGTTTATGTTTTGTGAAAATATTCAAAAGTATGGTAGTACTTTTTCTATCTTCGACCGAAAAATTTAGAATTGAACTTTAAATTTCTTTGTCTTAGTGAAATAAGAACATAAGTGGAAGATTTTTATTTTATCTAGAAATTAGAATTGAATTGTGTTCTCTGTTAAAATTCAGTGGATAACATGAACTTTTCTTCACTTCATTGAGAAAATTTTAAATTGAATTAGAGCTTTTGATCTTCTAAGAAAATAATCACAATTATGGTATTAATTTTTCTATCTGCTATGTAAAAATTTACAATTTTTAAGATTGGTTTAAGAAGCAATTTAAGAAAAGAAATTCTTCTGAAATGCCTTTGGAAAGTATTGCTTGGTGTTGAAGCATTCTAAAATCTGTAAAGTATAGGTTTGGTTTAAATAGTTATTTTGATATATGTGGATATCAGGTTTAGGAGGGAAATTTAGATATTAAATTGCTATGAAATGGTCTTTGAAAATTATTTCTTGTTGTTGAGGTATTCAAAAATCTGTAAAGTATAGTTGTGGGTGAAAGAAATATGTAATTCAAGTTGGAAAATGGGTTTAGGAGGTACATTAAGAAAGTAACTTGCTCTGAAATGGTCTTTGAAAAGTATTTCTTGGTGATGAGGTATACAAAAAGCTGTAAAGTATAGTTGTGGGTGAAAAAGATAAGTACTTCAAGTTGCAAAATGGGTTTAGGAGGGACATTAAGAAAGTAACTTGCTCTGAAATGGTCTTTGAAAGGTATTTCTTTGGTGTTGAGATATCCAAAAAGCTGTAAAGTATTGTTTTGGGTGAAATAATAATTACTTCAAGTTGGAAAATGGGTTTAGGAGGGAAATTAAGAAAGTAACTTACTCTGAAATGGTCTTTGAAAAGTATTTCTTGGTGTTGAGGCATCCAAAAAGCTGTAAAGTATAGTTGTGGGTGAAAAAGATAAGTACTTCAACTTAGAAAATGGGTTTAGGAGGCACATTAAGAAAGTAACTTGCTTTGAAAGGGTCTTTGAAAAGTATTTCTTGATGTTGTGAAAGCCAAAAAGCTGTAAAGTATAGTTGTGGTTAAAAAGAAAAGTACTTCAAGGTGCAAAATGGGCTTAGGAGGTACATTAATAAAGTAACTTGATCTGAAATGGTCTTTTAATGCTATTTCTTGTTGTTGGTGTATCCAAAAAGCTGTAAAGTATAGTTGTGGGTAAAAAATATAAGTACTTCAAGTTGGAAAATGGGTTTAGGATGGACATTCAGAAAGTAACTTGCTCTGAAATGCAGTTTGAAAGGTATTTCTTGGTGTTGGGACACTCAAAAAGCTGTAAAGTATAGTTGTTAGCGAAAAAGATATGTATTTCACGTTGCAAAATGGTTTTGGGAGGTACATTAACAAAGTAACTTGCTCTGAAATGGTCTTTGAAAGGTATTTCTTGGTGTTGAGGTATCCAAAAAGCAGTAAAGTATAGTTGTGAGTGAAAAATATAAGTACTTCAAGTTGCAAAATGGGTTTTCGAGGGAAATTAAGAAAGCAACTTGCTCTGAAATGGTCTTTGAAAGGTATTTCTTGGTGTTGAGGTATCCAAAAAGCTGTAAAGTATAGTTGTTAGTGAAAAAGCTAAGTCCTTCAAGTTACAAAATGGGTTTAGGAGGAACATTAAGAAAGTAACTTGCTCTGAAATGGTCTTTGAAAAGTATTTCTTGGTGTTGAGGTATCCAAAAAGCTGTAAAGTATAGTTGTGGGTAAAAAAGATAAGTACTTCAAGTTGGAAAATGGGTTTACGAGGGAAATTAATAAAGTAACTTGCTCTGAAATGGTCTTTCAAATGTTTTTCTTGGTGTTGAGGTATCCAAAAAGATGTAAAGTATAGTTGTGTTTGAAAAAGATAAGTACTTCAAGTTGGAAAATGGGTTTAGGAGTAACAATAACAAAGTAACTTGCTCTGTAATGGTCCTTGAAAGGTATTTCTCGGTGTTGTGTAAATCAAAAAGCTGTAAAGTATAGTTGAGTGTGAAAAAGATAGGTACTTCAAGTCGGAAAATGGGTTTAGGAAGGATATTAAGAGAGTAGCTTGCTCTGAAATGGTCTTTGAAAGGTATTTCTTGGTGTTGAGGTATCCAAAAAGCTGTAAAGTATAGTTGTGGGTGAAAAAGATAAGTACTTCAAGTTGGAAAACGGGTTTAGGAGGAACATAGAGAAAGTAACTTGCTTTGAAATGGTGTATGAAATGTATTTCTTGTTGCTGAGGTATACAAAAAGCTGTACAGTTAAGTTATGAGTGAAAAAGATAAGTACTTCAAGTTGGAAAAGGGGTTTAGAAGGGACATTAACAAAGTAATTTGATCTGAAATGATCTTTGTAAAGTATTTCTTGGTGTTGGGACACTTAAAAAGCTGTAAAGTAAAGTTGTGGTTGAAAAAGATAATTACTTCAAGTTGCACTTTGTGTTTTGGAGGAAGATTAAGAATGTAACTTGCTCTGAATTGGTCTTTTAAATGTATTTCTATGTCTTGGGTAACACAAAAAGCTTTAAAGTATAGCTGTGTATGAAAAAGAAAAGTAATTAAATTTGGAAAATAGGTTTAGAAGGGACATTAAGACAGTAACTAGCTGTGAAATGGTCTTTTAAAGGTATTTCTTGGTGTTGAGTTATACAAAAAGCTGTATAGTATAGTTGGGGGTGAAAAAGATAAGTACTTCAAGTTGGAAAACGGGTTTAGGAGGTACATTGATAAAGTAACTTGCTATGAAATAGTCTATGAAAAGTATTTCTTGATGTTGCGATAACAAAAAAGCTACAAACTATAGTGATGAGTGAAAAAGGTAAGTACTTAAAGTTAGAAAAATAGTGTAGTAGGAACATTATGGAAGTCACTTGGTTTGTAATGATCATTGAAAAGTATTTCTTGTCGTTGAGTCATCTAAAAATCTTTGAAGTATAGTTGTGGTTAAAAATATAAGTACTTCTAGTTGGAATATGTGTTTAGGAGGCACATAAGGAAAGTAACGTGCTCTGAATTGGTCGTTTAAAAGTATTTCTTGGTGTTGAGTTATCCAAAAATCTTTAAAGTATAGGTGAGTGTAAAAAATATAAGTAATACAAGTTGGAAAATAGGTGTAGGAGGGCCATTCACAGAGTAACTAGCTTTTAACTGGTCTTTGAAGGGTATTTCTTGGTGTTGAGGTATACAAAAATCTGTAAAGTATAGTTGTGAGTGAAAAAGATAAGTACTTTAATTTGCAAAATGGGGTTACGAGGGACATTAAGAAAGTAACTTGCTCTGAAATGGTCTTTGAATTGTATTTCTTTGTGTTTATTTATACAAAAAGCTTTAAATTATAGTTGTGGTTGAATAATATAATTACTTCAATTTTCTAAATGTGTTTAGGAGGAACATTAAGAAAGTAACTTGCTCTTAAATGGTCTTTGTAAAGTATTTCTTGGTGTTGAGGTATCCAAAAAGCTGTAAAGTATAGTTGTGGGTGAAAAAGATAAGTACTTCAAGTTGCAAAATGGGTTTAGGATGAAAATTAAGAAAGTAACTTGCTCTGAAATGGTATTTGAAAAGTATTTCTTGGTGTTGATGTATACAAAAAGCTGTAAAGTATAGTTGTGAGTGAAAAAGATATGTACTTAAAGTTGGGAAATGGGTTTAGGAGGTACATTAAGAAAGTAACTTGCTCTGAAATGTCTTTTGAAAAGTATTTCTTGGTGTTGAGACACTCAAAAATATGTAAAGTATAGTTTTTGCTGAAAAAGATAAGTACTTCAAGTTGCAAATTGGGTTTAGGAGGGACATTAAGAAAGTAACTTTCTCTGAAATGGTCTTTGAAAGGTATTACTTGGTGTTGAGGTAACCAAAAAGGTGTAAAGTATAGTTGTGTGTGAGAAAGATAAGTACTTCAAGTTGGAAAATTTGTTTAGGAGGGAAATTAAGAAAGTAACTTTATCTGAAATGGTCTTTGAAAAGTTTTTCTTAGTGTTGGGGCATCAAAAAAGCTGTAAAGTATAGTTGCGGGTGAAAAAGATAAGTACTTCAAGTTGCAAAATGGGTTTAGGAGGGACGTTAAGAAAGTAACTTGCTCTGAAATGGTCTTTGAAAGGTATTTCTTGGTTTTGAGGTATCCAAAAAGCTGTAAAGTATAGTTGTTGGTGAATAAGATAAGCACTTCAAGTTGCAAAATGGGTTTAGGTGGGACATTCAAAAAGTAACTTGCTCTGAAATGGTCCTTTGAAAGTATTTCTTGGTGTTGAGGTATCCAAAAAAGCTGTACAGTATATGTGCGGTTAATATAGATTACTGCTTCCAGTTGGAAAATGGGCTTCTGAGGAACATTAAGAAAATAACTTGCTCTGAAATGATCTTTGAAAAGTATTTCTTGGTTTTGAGGTAACCAAAAAGCTGTAAAGTATAGTTGAGAGTGAAAAACATAAGTACTTCAATTTGTAAAATGGGTTTATTAGTTTAATTAATAAAGTAACTTGATCTTAAATTGTCTTTGAAAAGTGTTTATAGGTGTTGAGGTAACAAAAAATCTGTAAAGTATAGTTGTGGGTGAAAATGATAAGTGCTTCAAGTTGGAAAACGGATTTAATAGGGACATACAGAAAAGAACAGTCTCTTAAATGATCTATGTAAAATAGTCTTTGACTACGAGGCAAAATAAAAGTTATAAAAATTAGCTGTCGGGTGAAAGAGTTAAGTAAATCAAATCTCAAAATGGGCGTAGATGGACGTTAGAAAAGTAACTCTCTCTGAAAGGATCTTTGAAAAGTTTTTCTTGTTGTTAATGTAATCAAAAAGGTGTAAACTAAAGTTGCGGTTGAAAAAGATAAGTACTTCAAGTTGGAAAATGGGTTTAGAAGGGACATTAGGAAAGCAACTTGCTCTGAAATGGTCTTTGAAAAGTATTTCTTGGTGTTGAGGCATCCAAAAAGCTGTAAAGTATAGTTGTGGGTGAAAAAGATAAGTACTTTAAGTTGCAAAATGGGTTTACGAGGTACATTAAGAAAGTAACTTGCTCTGAAATGGTCTTTGAAATGTATTTCTTGGTGTTGAGTTATCCAAAAAGCTGTAAATTATAGTTGTGGGTGAAAAAGATAAGTACTTCAAGTTGGAAAATGGGTTTAGGAGGAACATTAAGAAAGTAACTTGCTCTGAAATGGTCTTTGAAATGTATTTATTGGTGTTGAGGTATCCCAAAAGCTGTAAAGTATAGTTGTGGGTGAAAAGATAAGTACTTCAAGTTGTAAAATGGATTTAGGATGACACATTAAGAAAGCAACTTGCTCTGAAATTTTCTTTGAAAGGTATTTCTTGGTGTTGAGGTATCCAAAAAGCTGTAAAGTATAGTTGTGGGTGAAAAAGATAAGTACTTCAAGTTGGAAAATGGGTTTAGGAGGGACATTAAGAAAGTAACTTGCTCTGAAATGTCTTTTGAAATGTATTTCTTGGTGTTGGGACACTCAATAAGCTGTAAAGTATAGTTGCTGCTGAAAAATATAAGTACTTCAAGTTGGAAAATGGGTTTAGGAGGTACATTAAGAAAGTAACTTGCTATGAAATGGTCTTTGAAATGTATTTCTTTGTTTTGAGGTATCCAAAAAGCTGTAAAGTATTGTTTCGATTGAAAAAGATAAGTAATTCAAGTTGGAAAATGGGTTTAGGAGTGAAATTAAGAAAGTAACTTGCTCTGAAATTGTCTTTGAAAAGTATTTCTTGGTTTTGAGGCATCCAAAAAGCTGTAAAGTATAGTTGTGGGTTATAATGATAAGTACTTCAAGTTGCAAAATTGGTTTAGGAGGGCCATTAAGAAAGTAACTTGCTCCGAAATGGTCTTTGAAAAGTATTTCTTGGTTTTGAGGCATCCAAAAATCTGTAAAGTATAGTTGGGAGTGAACAAGATAAGCACTTCAAGTTGCAAAATGGGTTTAGGTGAGACATTCAAAAAGCGACTTGCTCTGAAATGATCATTGAAAAGTATTTCTTAGTGTTGAGGTATCCAAAAAAGCTGTAAAGTATAGTTGCGGATGAAAAAGATAAGTACTTCAAGATGGAAAATGGGTTTAGAAGGGACATTAGGAAAGCAACTTGCTCTGAAATGATCTTTGAAAAGTATTTCTTGGTGTTGAGGTAACCAAAAAAAAGCTGTAATGTATTTTTTTTTGTGTAATAGATAAGTTTTTCTAGTGTGCAAATGACTTTTTCATTGATATTAAGAATGTAATTTTCTTTGAAAAGGCCCTTGAAAAGAATTTTTTGGTTTTGAGGTATCCAAAAATCTGTAGGGTATTGTTGTGATGAAAAAGATAAGTTCTTCAAGCTGGAAAATGGGTTTATGAGGGACATTAAGAGAGTAACTTGCTCTGAAATGGTCCTTGAAAAGTATTTCTTGGTGTTGAGGTATCCAAACAGCTGTAAAGTATAGTTTCTTGTGAAAAAGATAAGCACTTCAAGTTGGAAACTGGGTTTAGGAGGAACATTAAGAAAGTAACTTGCACTGAAATGCTCTTTGAAAAGTATTTCTTAGTGTTGAGGTATCCAAAAAAGCTGTAAACTAAAGTTGCGGGTGAAAAAGATAAGTACTTCAAGATGGAAAATGGGTTTAGAAGGGGCATTATGAAAGTAACTTGCTCTGAAATGATCTTTGAAAAGTATTTCTTGGTGTTGAGGCATCCAAAAAGCTGTAAAGTATAGTTGTGGGTGAAAAAGATAAGTACTTCAAGTTGCAAAATGGGTTTAGGAGGGACATTAAGAAAGTAACTTGCTCTGAAATTGTCTTTGAAAAGCATTTCTAGGTGTTGAGGTATCCAAAAAGCTGTGAAGTATAGTTGTGGGTGAAAATGATAAGTACTTCAAGTTGGAAAATGGGTTTAGGAGTGAAATTAAGAAAGTAACTTGCTCTGAAATGATCTTTGAAAAGAATTTCTTGATGTTGAGGTATCCAAAAAGCTGTAAAGTATAGTTGCGGGTGAAAAAGATAAGTACTTCAAGATGGAAAATGGGTTTAGGAGGGACATTATGAAAGCAACTTGCTCTGAAATGATCATTGAAAAGTATTTCTTGGTGTTGAGGTATCCAAAAAGCTGTAGAGTATAGTGGAGGGTGAAAAAGATAAGTACTTCAAGTTGGAAAATGGGTATAGGATTAATATTAAGAAAGTAACTTGCTCTTAAATGACTCTTGAAAAATATTTCTTGATGTTGAGGTATACAAATCTGTAAAGTATTGTTGTGAGTGAAAAAGATAAGTACATCAAGTTAGAAAATGGGTTTAGGAGGGAGATTAAGAAAGTAACTTGCTCTGAAGTTGTTCTGAAAAGTGGATCTGGAAAATAGGTTCTGGAACTTGTTCTGAAAGGATATAATAAAGCCATACAAGAGTATTAAAAAAATGGAGCGGGGACTGTTGGGAGGGCCGCGGGAGGTGGTGGGGTGGTCCGGGGCCCTTGAGGGTTGGGGTGTCCTTTGGAGGCCCGGGGGGGCTTTGAGGCACAGGGGAGGGTCTGTGGGGGTTAGAGGAGGGTGTTGGGGGGATAAGCGTTCGAAATTTTTACTTGTGAGTTTACTTTTTTTTTGTTGCGCATCCCTGCGGCGGATCCTGCGGCGCTTTCCTGCGGTGCCTCCCTGCGGCACATCCCCTGTGGCGCTTTCCTGACCCGCGGCGCATCCCTGCGGCATATCCTGCGGCGCTTTCCTGGCCCACGGCGCATCCCGGCAGCGCTTCTCTGGTCCAGGGGACCTTTGGGGGCGAGGGGCGGGCCTTTGGGGCACAGTGAGGGCCTTTGGGGGTCCGGGGGGACCGGTGGCGGGTCTTTGGGACCCCGTTGGTCCTTTGGGAGCTCGAGGGGCCGTGGGGGGGCCCGGGGATGGCCTTTGGGGGTCTGGGTGGGCCTTTGAGGGCTCCGGTGGCCCTTTGGGAGCTTGGGGGCCTTTGAGTACCGGGGGCTTCCTTCGGGGTTGGGGTGGGGTATCGGAACCCTTTGGGGTTGGGGTAGAGGACATCACAACACTGTTCAAATGGAACTTGTGTATTATAACGACCACAGAGTTTCACCCTCAAATTCTCTTCTAAAACCTTTTCTAAAATCTTCTTTCAAAATGTCTCTAACTGTTTCGCCGAAATAGTTCCATAACCTGTCTAAAACAGTTTCGCCCAAATAATCCCTAAACGTAATTTCAGCGTGTTCCTTTTGTTTTTGGCATCTCTGCACTAATGTATTTCAAATTAATAAGAAACCTGATTCCCGCGCTAAAATAATTCATCGCTAAGATGTTTCTTGGAGAATTGTTTCCATGTCCTTTGGCTATTAATATCCTTCGGAGATTGTCCAAAAGAGTTGTTTCCGAGGCAATGACATTAATGACTTGGATCTATTCCTGGAGAATCGTTTCTAGGCGGAAATTTTTAAAGTCTGACAGATGATGTCATTGGTTGATTGATCTGTCAAGAAAGGAGAATTAATTTGTTGTTTCTAAGGGGAATTATTGATTCACGATAGGTGAATTGAGGTCGACAGCACAGGTGTTCCAAATTCCGGGAAAGTCATAACATTTGGCTTGAACAACAATAACAAATACTATTTCTGGACACCATGACATTCACGAACGATTACGCAATCAAGTTCTCGGAAATTCACTTCCCCCTCGAGTCCTAGATCAATAACATTGTTCCCGTTAGAATTCAATGCACATGTGCAACCTTCATTCCGGAGCTATTACACATAGAAACATCAAATAAATCGACCTTGGAAAAAAGAGGTCATTGACCGATTACGCAATCATTCTCCCTAGGGAGGCTATGCCCATATTTGGGATGAAAAAAAGTTATAGGTGGCAGCAGGGGTGCGTGACACGACTGGTACCCCCTCCTCTACTAGAGTCAAACATTAGCGTAAAGAGCGAGGCGTTGAGGACGGGACAGCCCCCTTCATATACGGAATAATTTCTATTCGTTTTAAGTTTTAACGTCGTTCATTGTTTTCTGTTAAAAAAACTTGTTTTTTTTATTTAATTTTTTTAAGTTTTTTTATAGATTCAATTTTTTATTTTTGCTCACCGTACATGAATAATTAAAACAAAATTTGCATATTATATTTGGTTAAATGGCTTTCTCGAAACTTGTTTAATTTTATTTACGAACGTTTTTATTAGTAATAAATATACGTAACTTAGAACTAACTTACGTAACGAATTTCTATATTCATAAATTTTTAACACGTATATTAGGGGGTTCGCCCCCTAGTCAATACCCTGCTCTTTAAACTATAGTTCGAATTTTTTTTCCAGTTCTTTAAAAATGACCTCTTAATCACAATCAGTTGATCAGTTGAAAAACTTGTTTTTTTTTATTTAATTCCTGATCTTTTGCTTTAATAATGCTGAGAAATCCGGCGCCCCCTTCATAGCAATGGCCCTTCCCCCATGAAAACTTCCTTCATGGAAAGATCCTTCTATATAGCCCCCGACCCTCTTCTTCCCCCACCAACCAGAAAAAATATCCTCTGAAAAAGTCTGTATACTTCCCAATAACCAATACTATATGTTAACAATGAGTAAAGTTCATAACTTTCAGCCCTCCCCCTGGGGACTTTGGGGGATTAAGTCATCCTAAAAGACATTTTTATCATGTTTTCGACCATGCTGAACAAAATGGCTATCTCAAAATTGTGATCGGGTGACTTTGGGAAAAAAATGAGCGTGGGAGGGGGCCTAGTTGCCCTCCATTTTTTTTGGTCACTTAAAAAGGGCACTAAAACTTTTAATTTCCGTTCCAATGAGCCCTCCTACAATATTCTAGGACCACTGGGTCAATACGATCACCCCTGGGAAAAAAAAAAACAACAAAAAAACACGCATCCCTGACCTTTCTTCTGGCAAAAAATGGAAAATTCCACATTTTTATAGGTAGTAGCTTGAAACCTCGAAAGTAGGGTTCCTGATACGCTGAATATGATGGTGTGATTTTTATTAAGGTTCCATAACTTTTAGGGGGTCTTTCCCCCTTTTTTCGAAAATCAGCCAAATTTTCTCAGGCGCCTAACTTTTGATGGGTAGGATTAAACTTGATGAAACTTATATATTTGAAATCAGAATTAAAATCTGATTCTTTTGATGTATCTATTGGTATCAAAATCCCGTTTTTTAGAGTTTCGGTTACCATTGAGCCGGGTCGCTCCTTACTTACAGTTCGTTACCACGAACTGTTTGAAAGTAAGACATATAAAGGAATAATTGAAATTACTAGGATAAAAAAAATATGCTTTAGATATTGGATAAACTTTACGAAGAAAAATCTTTTGATAACGTTTTACTTTCAAAAAAATTGATTACAGGAAAATTAAACATTGACTAGATTTATGCAAGTTAGTTCCTAAAATAAAGTTTAAACTTCACATTTAAAAATTCAATGGTGCAGTATATCTTATTTTTTAAACCAACCTCTCAGCATTTGGCTACTTTAAAAAATTCACAGGAACAGTATGGTCAGTTCAAAACCTCTCATCTCAAAAATCGAAGTTACTATTAGCAAAAATAAAACAAATCTAGCCTATATTTTGTTAGTTTCAGCTTCACACAGACCCATTTTCAAAATCGTTAATCTATAACGAAGATAAGACATCTGGTATCTTAAAACTTGAGTCATTGCTGCCTTATTTAGGCAATTTTATTGAAGTTTATCTGATTATGTCTAATTTCAATCTTGTAATCAATATTTTAGCCACTTCTATTATTTCCTCACATTATTCTATTAATGCCTGATATTTGGCTTATGGATTGATTTATGACGACAAGACATCTAAATTTTGATCTTTGCTTCAAAATTTTTGATCAAAATTTTGATCGAATTTTGATAAAAATTTTCAACGGGTTTCAACTAAACTTAGCAAAAAATTTGGAGTTATTAAGGGTGGAATTGATTACAAGATTCAACAAAAGTTCAGAAATAAACAAAAATACTTAAAATAAACTTTATCAAATATTTTTGTCTCTGAAATCAGTGAAAGATTAAAGAATATACTAAATAGTATGGCCTAAAAAGCTTCATTAAAAAACTTATTGTCTCATCTAACATTTCATCTGGCTTCAACTTGAATTGTAAAAACATCCTGTAGTTAAAGTACGTACCAAAAAAATATTTAGATCTTTTTTTATAAGAGTTTTGTCTTCAAAATTACTAAGAAAAAAAAATCCTGCCACCCATAAAAAGGAATTTTTTTGAGTGAGAATTAAAGTAAAATGTGGGTTTTCACACAAAATATTGCTTTGTGGCTTATGGCTCTGAGAACAGTTTGATATAATTATGGTGATATTCCTCTTATTTTCACACTAATTATATGGTGTCATTAAAGGTACGGTGTCACAACCTTAAGTAATGAAATATGTAATAAGCACCCACGCTTTTATTTCTAGTTTTAAAGAATTTCAATTTCTCCAGTTCCTGGATTTGTTTTTTTTTTTGAAAATTAAACAGTAAAAGAAAAATATCATAATCACCGGTAAAGATTGTACCAACTAATGGGACATGATAGTAGAAAGTAGTGATAAGGTAAGATTTTGGCTAATTCAAGTTTTGTATTATGAAGAATTACATACATTTTTCCAAATTTTCACTAACGAAGGGGGACAGTAATAATTTTTTGGGGGTATTATGATTGAACGCAAGTTCGACTCTAAATCTATTTTCCTCTATTTTTCAGAAATCTGGGAAACGGGGTATAGGCCATCAATCAGATTAAGGAAAAACCAATACGGTTAAGATAAATTTATATGATTTTCACATCTTTAAAAAAGAAAAAAAATGGAATTTTTTTCAGCTCTTTATTACCTCTATAATAACCTTAAAATACCAAGGAAAGTAGGCCTAAATATGAAACTGAAAAAAATTAAGTGATTAGAAGCCACCCACTGCTGAATTTGGATTAAATTGAAAACCTCACAACCTTAAAAAATTAAAAAATCTTAAAAAAGCAAGATTTTTTAAGAAAATTAAGAAATTTAAGTGTATCTTAAAAATTAAGAAAAAGCAAGACTCATTTTTCAATGGAAATTGACTGAATAGAATGAATGTGGTTAAAGAGGAAACCCTTTAATAAAGATTAAATTCAAAGCATGAAATTTTCGAGGATTCCCCTCAAACTTTCTACAATCGTTTCGTTGTTATATGGCCAAAGAAAACACAGGTTTTGGTAGTTTCCAGAAACGCAGGGTGGAAAATTGGCAATAAATAAGCTAAAATCTAATTTGAACAAGGAAAGACCTTTAATCGTTGGTTTTTATGAACAGAGTGTTGTAGTGCCCAAAGGGGGGTTTTGGGGAAATACCTCCTTTCTAATTACGGAAAATATTTCTGGCATTTATTCTAACGCTTCATTCAACTAAACTTAAGTTATTTCTAATCCTGTGATGTAGAAGTGTTTTCAAGGTGATATGGAGGAGGATTAGTGGGTCATTGTTAGTTGGAGGTGAGTTTGATGCCTAGAAGAATATATTTTAACAGTCAAATTGTCTGAGCCTTATTGTGCATTCAGATAAATTGGATAAGTTTTGGGGATTTATTGTCTTATTCGTGCTGGGAGGGGGGAGGGATTACTACCAGGATATTTATTTTTTATTTCAGGTGGACCGGTGGGACAGTTTTCCCGGTGGGCAAGTTAATTCTAATCCTGTGATGTAGAAGTGTTTTCAAGGGGATATGGAGGAGGATTAGTGGGTCATTGTTAGTTGGAGGTGAGTTTCATGCCTAGAAGAATATATTCTAACTGTCAAATTGTCTGAGCCTTATTGTGCATTCGGATAAATTGGATAAGTTTTGGTGATTTATTGTCTTATTCGTGCTGGGAGGGGGGAGGGATTACTACCAGGATATTTATTTTCAGAGGTTTCAGGTGGACCGGTGGGAAAGTGTGCCCCTGTGAAGAATCACTCTGAAATTTCCTAAATGAATTTTCGACTTTAATTTCATTAAAGCGCAAATAAATATATATAAAAAAGGCTTATTGACCTGCAAAACAAAGATTAACACAGTCATAGAATTTCAATGAAGACTGAACAAAGTAAAAATATAAAAAGGTACGGTAATCACGTTATTAATATGATTCTTGTTGTTTTGGAAGCTTAACTAAAAGACTTTTTTGATTCAGGTCCATTGGTATTAACAATTGGTTTTCAGTTTAGTTTGTTAAATCGTTTTTAATTAAGTTTGCGAATAACGTATTGAGTGAATTTCCTTCCATGTCTCTATTTAAAGAAGTTTTAATATTATTACCAATCGAATAACTTGTTTTTTTTTACCCAAATCATTATTAACGAGGGAGGTGTTTTCAAAAATAGCCCTGACTAGAGCAGAAGGAAAAGAATTAGGGGTACTGTTGAAATTTAAAGTCTTGTTTATATTTTCTTTTTGCTGTTGCAGGCGTTTTTTTCTAAATCTGGATGGATTCTAAAAACATAATAATTGCCGCACTCATACGGTATTTGATAAGCGTGGCTTTTTTATGTTTTAGGTATCATTCATCACATATCTTATTTTGTGTTGCGAACAAAGCTTAAAATATTGGAAGCTAAAGTGATAACAATGGTCAAATATGGCTCTGAAGTATGGGCGCTCTTAAAAACTGAGGTAGATTTGCTAGATGTTTTCCAGAGAAATTTCCTATGGATCGTTTTGGTTACCCGCCTGACTCACTGTATTTCAAACAGTAGGCTGTGTGATAAGTGTGGTTTGATCCCAGTTTCTAGGGCTATAATGAGAGAAAGGTTGAGATGGCTTAGGCACATTCTGCGGGAAGGATGAAAGATTGTCCTTTTCGGCAAACCGTCAAAGGCTAAACGGAAAGCAGTTCGTCATCGGTTGGGGTAGGAGGATGGATGTCTTAAAGTGAAGATTTAAGAGAAATGGAAACTTCCTGGGAGGTGTAAAGAGGGAGGCTTTGAATAGAAAAGTATGGAGGAGGAGCGTATATAGCTGTGTTGCCTCAAGTGGCTTGGTGCTGCGGTGAGTTGTTAGTAGAAGTAGTAGTAGACGGCTACCATAAATACTCTTCAAGTGTCATTTTATGACAACTTTTAAGTGTATTGAAATAAAAAAAATTACTTTTTATGCCTGAAGGTCTCAAGAATAGCTTATGAGGGAAAACAAGTTTTTTAGCACACATATGGACTTATAGCATTTTCCCCTAAAGAAATTGTGTTCCTGTTATCCCTTCTAACAATTCTTGAAATTTTGAATCCAACCAAAAAATAAAATATTATGGGTTATTTTATATGTGAGAGTGGGGTTTGGACCCTCAGGTAATTTTTTATTCTTGGGTCTGCTTGGTTTGGATTTATATATAAAAGTTTTAAATCTATTTACCCTGAATATATTTTAACCTTTTTAATGCCAGACTAATGATTTGATATTTTTTTTGTCAATTTTAGGCCGTTCGTACGTGACAATTTTCTTCAGGAAGGGGAGTGGCAATAAATAGAAGCTAAAGTTTATTTCATTAATTATATAAGAAGTACCAACAAGCTTGGAAAAATATAGGATTCCATTAGAGAGCTTGACTACAACCCCCCTCTCTTTTGAAAACATTCTTTTTTAGGCATTTGGTAATTTTATTATTACTTGACTTTCATATTGTTTCTAATTCTTCGGACCGTCGACACCCTTTGAACAGCCTTTTTCTTCAAAATAGTGTGTTAAATTGTTTATGCTCTTCATGAATTTCAGGGTGGCATTTCTAAAGGATCTGAGTGACGGTTGCAGTGGTGGTTGAAACCTAGTAAAAGACAAACCTTTCCCATAGCAACAAAAAAAATTAGCACAAAACCCCCTAAAAATGGTGGCAAATCAAAGCATTTCATGATAGGTCATGTTAAAATTACAAAATTGTATGAGCCGTATAATTAAAAAAAATAAAAAAGAGCAGTTCGTGTCCGCTCTTCTGATTTATATAAATTTTCACTACTGTATTTATGCTACTGTATGTATGCAGAATAATGAAAAAAGAGAAAACTCACCGGGAAGTTCTACGGCAATCAAAAAGATAGACTAGGATTTTTTCCTCGAGCGATTTTAAAGCATTTACAGCAGGGTTGCCAACACTGCAGGAGCGTCTTACGGTTTTGAAACCTTTTGTGTCCAAAAACGACAGAATGAAACCTTTTTGTCACTGGATTGTACCATAGCTTCAAGGACTTTAGTCGTAAAACAGGGGCGTAATTTGCTAAGCAGCACGGCCCCCCTAGAATAGACTCCTCCAGGCTTGATGTTTGCCCCTTCAGCCAATATTTAACGTCTTCGAAAATCTCGTCAAAATTAAGAAAGGCATATATAATTCAAGTATCCACAGAAACAGGGTAGTTTTTTTATGTGTATACCTTTGCCTTTATTGCACTATGGGAACACGGAAACCTTGAAACTTTATTAGTGATTAATCATATAAAACTTTTTGCACACAATAAGTTTTTCAAAAAACAGTAAAGAACTCCATTAAACCAAAAATAGAATCAAATAATCTACCAAGCATACAACTTTTGCATGTGTTTTGTTTTGTATGTCTTTTACTTTTATTTTCTTTTGTTACTCCACTTTTTTATAATGTTAGTGGATCAAAAATAAATTATTATCATTATTATTATTACCACAAATCAGTATCAATAAATAAATGAAACCCAAAACAAACAGAAATTAAAATAAGTCAAACTCAAAACGAGAAGAAATTAATCTGAGTAGGGTTCTAAACCCTATGCTTTCTAAGAGCCAGAATATAATTTGTACTTTACTGAAAAAATTCAAATGAATTTACCGAAAAAATTTGCACTGTCAGTTTAATATACATATGCTGATATTTATTCCTTAAAATCTTAATTAATTTTTGCTTTCTTAATGTTACAAGTGGAAACATTTAAAATAATTTTTTTCTTACGCTCTTTACGATGAGGTTTTTTTATTGTTTTAAAAAATAGAGTTGTGAGAAAGAGTCAAATTTTAGCGTAAAGAGCGAGGCATTGAGGAGGGGACAGCCCCTTTCATTTACGGAATAATTTCTGTTCGTTTTAAGTTTTAATGGTGCTCCTTAGTTTCAATTGAAAAAAACTTTTTTTTTTAAATTTAATATAAACAAAAGAGCAGTTTTACACAGCTTGCTTGATACAGGAAACTAATTGACAAATTTTGTGCATACGAGGTTATATAGAACAGCAAAACCTACTCTAAAGGTATGAAAAAGGTTGTTTTAGTACTGAAATAAATTTGAATATTACTCTATTAGCAAGAGAAAGTAATGTCTTCAAGAGCATTATCTTGCAATTGCATATCATAGGCAGAACAAACGCGCTGCCTAAGTAAAGAACGATGTTGGCACAATCTATTATTTATTGGTTATAGACCAGGGCGCTTCGTATCGAAAGAGTTGTCGCAGAAACTTCGAAAAGGGCTCATTCGATTGGAAATCGGAGTGGCTTGTGCCCTTTTTAATAGTCAAAAGTGATTGGAAGTCAACTAACAGCCCTTCCTCGCCCACCATTTCCCCAAACGCATCCAATCAAAATTTTGAGATAGCCATTTTGTTCAGCGTAGTTGATTTCCAGATAGAAATTATGTTTTTGAGGAAGACACTCCCCAACGGCCGAGAGGGCAAGGGTTGTAAGTTATGCCCTGGGGGCATATAAGATTTTGTAGAAAGCGTTGTCGTATAAACTTAAAAAAAGGCTCATTCGATTGGAAATTCAAAGGCCTTGTGCCCTTTTTAATAGTCGAAAGTGATTGGAGGGCAACTAGCCCCCCTCCCACGCCCACCTTTTCCCCAAACATACCCAATCAAAATTATGATCTAGCCATTTTGTTCAACGTAGTTCAAGGTTTTGAAAATTAGGTCTTTGAAGATTGCAACCCCCCCCCCCCACAGCGTTCAGGGCAAGGGTTAAGATTTATGCCCCGGGGGCACATAAGGTTTTCATATAGAGCGTTAGTAGAATAGGTATAATGAATTTGCGGAGACATATAGCAATTTCCATGTTATTTGCGGAGACATATAGCAATTTCCATGTTATTTGCGGAGACATATAGAAATTTTCATGCTATTCTGGCCATTTACGTGGCACCCCAATACCAAACAGGTTTTTCTGGTAGAACCTTATACTTTGCGTACGCCCCCGTACCAAACAGGTTTTGCTGGTAGAACCTTATACTTTGCGTACGCCCCCGTACCAAACAAGTTTTTCTGGAATAACATCATACTTTGAGTACGCCCCCGTACCAAACAGGTTGGGTATAATCTGTTTTGGTTCAAGTTTTTCTGACACAATTAACTGAATTTCTATTTCATGATATACAAGTTTTTTTTAGGTTAAATCCGTGTCAGAAAACCCGGTGTGTCTTTTTTAGTTGCCAATATATTCAATTATTTTTTGTATATATTCAGGTTTCAAATTAGGTTCTTCAACAGTTTTGAATAGTTTACTCAACTTAACACTACTGACATTGTTTGTGAACATTTACATAGAAAATGGATAATTCTAAGCAATTTCTGGTGAGTAAAATTTTCTCATTATTATTATAATAAAAAGAAATTGTCTTGTCATTAAGTTAAGGAAGAAATTCTTTCCTTACACTGTGTGGTTACCTCTTTTAAAAAGCTTCCTTCATCATTAAATATTAAATGATTCCGAGTATTTCAATTTTAGTAAATATTCAAAAAAAGGGAGACATCTTCACTTCGATTTTGGTTCATTGTATATAAAAAATTAAGTCAGAATTGGCAGAAACAACCACTTTGCTACTGATTAATCTTTTTGACTACTTAAGACAGACACTAGAACTAAGGGTACTTATGCGCTTAGAAGCCTATTGTTTA
>NW_028300495.1:246448-264171 GCF_049724085.1 Artemia sp. Qi Xiang Cuo
TAAGGTCAATTCCAAACAGCCGTGATCCCTTTGTGTCAGCAAGTGAAATGGTCTAAACCCCCTTAATGGAGCTATTTTTTCAATCCATTCATTGTTTTCAATCGCTCTCTGCAAATTATGCAAGCTGTTTATTGTTCATATATAAGGTTTTTATCAAAGAGGTAATCGTATAGACTTTGATAAGAGCCTCATTCAATTTAGATTGAAAGTTCTAGATCCGTTTTTTAAATTCGAGAATAATTGGACAGTAAGCAACCACCCCCCCCCCCCATGCCAAAAAAAAACATGAAACTTTTTGGCAATCAAAAACAAACAAAAATTAATTAAAAAAGCTTTCCGAAAAATAAGTTTTTCAAAGAAAAGTAAAGGCCATTTTAAACTTAACCTCAGAAGATACAAATACCTGTTAAAATTCAAACTCAAAACGACCAGAAATTACTATTAAAGGATAAATGAAACCCAAAACGAACAGAAATTGAATAAACAATCATAGCAAAAAACATACAACAAGTAATAATATAAATGAATAAACAGATCTTAAAGCAAGTATTGCTTGGATTGAATATGAAAATCTAGCTTAAAACGAAAACAAATATTTTGCAATTAAAGTATAAATGAAACTTAAAACATACAGAAATTAAATAAACAATCAATGCGAACAAAACATACAATATATATTAATGTAAATGAATAAATAATTCTTAAAACGAGTGAAACTTAAATTGAATATGCAAATCAAGTTTGAATCGAATAAAAATAACTACAAACAAGAGTTTAGTTATCGTCTCACTGCAAAAGCCTAAAACCTACTGCGTCATTGGCGCTTTACTGAAAATGAATTATGTTGCAAATGTTTTCTTTTGTAATTAATATTGAAAATAAATATTAAAATTACAGTAAAATTTTGAAGTGATGAGCTTTTAGCAATTAGTATCATTATGCAGCAAATATTCAGTTTAATTTATTAGTTCTTTTCAAGATTGGTCCAGACAAATATAGTTTCACTACAAGCAAAATTTGGATACGGCCCCCCTCGTTAACTGTAAAAACCTAAACCCTTCTGCGTCATTGGTGCTTCACAGAAAACGAATTACTAGTATATTACAAATTTATTATTTTCCAGTTCTTACAGCATTGAAAATGAAAATAAAAATTACAGTGAAAAAAAAACTTGAACTGATTGATCTTTCAACAATTATTATCATTATACATCTAATATCCAATTTGATTTTGTTTATACTTTCCAAGACTGTTCAAGACTCATAAAGTTTTGCCATTTTTTTTTAACTAATCGTGTTAGTTTGTTATGAAAACATTTGATGGCTTCTAGGCATTTCTATTTGAGCGGAAAACTGCACCTCACACTTTGTGAAACATGTATTTTCTTGCATGAAACACCAAAATATAATAAAATGTCAAGTTTCGGAGTGTTCCACCACTCTCAAGTAAGTGCTATTGGTATTTTTGAATCCGCTTGGTCAATATAGGGGATGGAGGGTAGGCTAATTCTCGTAGCAGCCCCATTCCATCATCGTATGATTTATAATTTCAACACCTGGTGTCCGGACTATCATATAATCTACCAAGCATACAACTACCCCAAATCAGTATCAATAAATAAATGAAACCCGAAAAGAACAAAAATTAAAATAAATATTAGAGTAACGAGCATAAATTAATGTGAGTAGGGTTCAAAACCCCTATGCTTTCTAAAAGCCAGAATATAATTTGTACTTCACTGAAAAAAATTGAAATGAGTGTACTGAAAAAAAAAGTGCATTGTCAATTTAATATACATATGCTGATATTTATTCCCTAAAATCTTAATTAATTTTTGATTTCTTAAAGTTACACAAGTGAAAATATTTCAAAGAATTGTTTTCAGTAAAGCGCCAATGACGCAGTAGGTTTTAGGCTTCTGCAGTGAGACGATACCCAAACTCTTGTTTGTAGTTATTTTTATTTGATTCAAACTTGATTTGCATATTCAATTTAAGTTTCACTCGTTTTAAGATTTATTTATTCATTTAAATTAATATGTATTGTATGTTTTGCTATTAAAGTATAAATGAAACTTAAAACGAGAAATATTTTGCTATTAAAGTATAAATGAAACTTAAAACGAACTGAAATTAAATAAACAATCAATGCGAACAAAATATACAATATATATTAATTTAAATGAATAAATAAATTTTAAAACGAGTGAAACTTAAATTGAATATGCAAATCAAGTTTGAATCGAATAAAAATAACTATTCAATTTTTTTCATTCATTCAATCATTTTATTAATACTAAACTGTATTTTCTTTACGTTTGTAATACAGTTTAGTATTAATAAAATGATTGAATGAATGAAAAAAATTGAATAGTTATTTTTATTCGATTCGAACTTGATTTGCATATTAAATTTAAGTTTCACTCGTTTTAACATTTATTTTTTCATTTAAATTAATATATACTGTATGTTTTGTTCGCATTGATTGTTTATTTAATTTCTGTTAGTTTTAAGTCTCATTTATAATTTAATAGCAAAATACTTGTTTTTGTTTTAAGCTAGATTTTCATATTCAATCGAAGCATTACTCGCTTTAAGATCTATTTATTCATTTATATTATTACTTGTTGTATGTTTTTTGCTATGATTGTTTATTTAATTTCTGTTCGTTTTGTGTTTCATTTATTCTTTAATAGAAATTTCCGGTCATTTTTAGTTTGAATTTTAGCAGGTATTTGTACCTTCTGAGGTTAAGTTTAAAATAGCCTTTACTTTTCTTTGAAAAACTTATTTTCTGGAAAGTTTTTTTTAAATTAATATTATATAAAGGAATGAATCTTTGAATTACATGTATCATAGACTGTGGGTCATCGTTTAGCCTTATAGCCATTGGGTCGTGGCCACAGGTTCATTTCTATTAACTATTTTTTGATTTGTTGTTGAGTTTACAACTCTACTTCAGAAAAGCAAATACTCACACGAATGATTGATAATGAAACTGAAAGTTAATACATTTTATAGGAATTAGTAATAATAGAAATGAAACCTTAGCAGGCACAAAGTAACAAATGCTAGATAAGACTTATTAGTTATAAAAATCTGATCCTGACGTGTAGAATAATGAGAAATAACATTGAGATCTCAATTTTACGCTAAAAAATATAGTGCATAAAACAGGTGTTTAAATAACTAAACAAACAGGTAAAAATAAAGAAATATCTTTCATGCTCAAACAAATGATGAGACACAGAGACATCCACACATTGATAGATAGAAGGACATATAGACACTGAGAGAGAAAGAGAGAGATAGAAAGAGAGAGAGAGAAGGAGAAAGAAAGAGAGAGAGAGAGACAAAGAGAGACAGAGAGAGAGAGACAGGCACACTGACAGACAAACATATGGCCTGGTAAAAGGACAAAGAGAAACAAACTCACGCGGACAGACAGAAAGAAAAAGAGAATCGCATACTCATAAAAAGACAGTCATACGGAAACACAAACAGATTGTCAGACATACAGACGACACAAAGACGCAAACATACAGGGACAACCAGAAAGAAGGACAGAGACGAAGACACAAGGGAAGACACAAAGATAGTAAAACCAATGATCAGACACGCAGACAAAGGTATGGTCACAAATTTGAGGGCAGAGAAAGTTACAGATACTTTAGCCAATGGAGACAGACGCAGAGGCAGACAAAGTTATAATCAGATATACACGCAGAGAATCGCTCTAAAAGGTGGAAAAAATCTTAGAGGGTTTGAACTAAGCACAAACAAAAAGAAATAGACTGAAAAACAGACAATCGAAATGATGGTCTGTAATGGTGACGTATGTACGGTGACTCACAGTCTGTGCGGCATATACACACAGGGGGGGAAACATACATTCTGAACAACGAGGAGAGGGTCTGAAACGGAGACAATCGGACAAGGATAGGCTAACAAAGGGACAGATAGACAGACAAAGGCATACACTGGGTCAGGAACAAATACAGACAAATTTAATGATAAAATATTGTTTTCTCAATGCGGGACAAAAAAAGTTTTGATATTCACGAAGAAAAAACTATTCAAAGTTAACAAAAAACCTAAGCATAGTGAAAAGAAACAAACAGCCATAACTACTATGGACATAGGGTGCTAAAAAGGGTTCTAAAAGAGAAAAAGGAAACTTACACTTATAGATGAAGTGTAAATGTTATACTGTTATGTTTAGGATATAGAGTACAAATAAACATTTTGAATTATTAAGTAAAAAAAAAATCTACTAAAAAAATTAAAAAATTAGTGCATTGATAGACAATTAAAAGGAATGAAAAATACTTTATTCTATCAATTATACTGCCCCTTCATAATCTTAACGATAATATATCCAATAATACATGAGAAACTAATACTTTGGAATCATCAAGTACTATATCTAAATGTAAACTTAAAACTAAACCGGTAAATAATACCCAAAGTCAAAATAGTAACACGGCAGGGAGCAGAAGCGAGACGTGGAAGTACTCCCTTTTAAGTTTTTTAATTCCAAAAAAACTCATCCTATCAATAATTTGGAATAGTCCTTAAGTTAAACATAGTCGAAAGATCTATTAATCCTATCTTTGAGGATTACTTGACAACCAAAGTCTCCTGGGAGGATGCATCGCCTGTTGGGACCTTAAGGGTCTAATGCCGTCAACCATACTTTAATTACTTTATAAGCGCAAGATTTGGGGGTGGCGGTATTTTTCTCGAGGACGGCTGGGCGGGGGGACTTATACGTGGTCAAATTTTCTCATGGGAAATGGGAATGTCTTGGTGTATGGAAGCTAGATATATAGTACTATTTTTATCTTTTCTAAATATAATATTTGTTTTTTTGAAAGATATGACTTATTGTCATGGGGGGGGGGCTTTTATGGGGGGGATGCTTACTTGGAGAAGTTTTTTCAAGAAGAGAAAGGAGATTCCTGGGATAATTTGAGAAAGAATAATAAATAAAATTAAATCTAAATGAAAGTAAAAAAAGATTACTAGAGGGAATTGCCAAGGGGAAATTGTAGTGATGACAAAATTGTCAGGGGTAAACCCTAAAATTATAAAAATAATCTAAGCTGGAGTGAGCTTTTTTTGGACAACAAATATCATACCGAAGGAATTCTTAGGGGGGGGGAATTTCATAAAGAAGAGTAGTGGGGCTCCTTGCATGATTTGATATTATAAATGTTATATCAACTTACAATCTCAGTTTTGGTGTTTACGAGCTTAAGAATACAAACTTCTCTAAAAACATACTAAATACAAAAATTCCAACTACAATTGAAAAGTAACAATAAAACCTAAAACGAAGAGAAACTATTTTATATTGGAAGAAATATACAACTCCTTCCTTATATGTAACTAATTATACCAGTCCCAGTCTTCAGTCCAATCCAAAAAGATGCTTACCTGATACCAAAACAGAACCAGAAGTTGTAATGAGCGGAGGAATCGACATACTAAAAATAAGTATCATACTTATCATTAGTTTTTGAAGGAGAAGTCCACATGAGAAACACAACGATTTTTCATTCTTTATAAATGTTGCTCCTTTCACTCAATGGTGCGTGTTTTTAGCTGAATTTTATTTTCTACTTGATACTTTAAAAGATGTGGTTTTACTCTATAGCCTGAAAACGACGATATTAAGATTTCCTCTTTATTTAAAAGTGTTAATCTCTTTTTCTTAAATAATTATGTAAAAACTATGTAGTGTCGATGAGTGGTCATAGACTACCACTATTACGGGCACATAAAAAATAAATAATACACAAAATTTGACTGACATATTGCTAACATATTTATACCATTCTCGTTTTTTATTTCAAAAATATTAAATATATTTTTTTGGTTTTAAGCATATTTAATCTCATTCTAAGACAGGTAAAAAAAAGTTAAAAAAAGTTTCTGTTAAAAAAATATAAAAATACAATTATAAAAAATAAAAAATAAAAGTTCAACAAAAAGTAAAAAAATAAAGCTCCAAAAAAGTATAAAAATGGAGGGGGAGGGGCCAAAAATAGGGGGATGGGGCTCTCAGAGGCTGGGGGTCCTTGGATGTTGAAGTCTTTGGTGGTTAAGGTCTTTGTACGCCCATAGAGGCTCATAAGTTCTAAAAATTAAATATCGCTAATAGTTTTTTTGGAAGGAAAGGGGGTTGAGCCATGCAGAATCAGGTTTCAATCCCAAAAGGTTAGGATTAAAATACCATTTTTTTTGGGGGGGGGGGGGCAAGGGAGGAAGCTGGCCATGGAGGGTCAAGGGACAGCTCTCATAAGTTTTGGAATAAAATATTCTTACCAATTTTTTGGGAGGGATAGGAGTCAGTCCATTAAGGGCCAGAGGTCAGCTCCCATAAATTCTGGAATAATATATCTTTGATTTTATTTTTGGGGGGGTTGGTTGGTTGTTAATACTTTTTAGGAAAGGTGTCAAGTTAAGAAGGACCAGAGGTCATTCTCATCAGCTATGGAAAAACATTTCCTTAAGGGCAAGGAATTAGCATCCATAAGTTAAAATATCTTTAATTTCTTAGGTGGTGTGAGCCTTGAAGGGCCGGGGTTCAGTTCCAATAAGTATTGGAATAAATTATCGTTAATATTTAATTTTGCTTCTTTTTTTGGGGGGGGGAGGGTATGATTAGGCCACGAAGAGCCAGGGGTTAGGCCCCAAAATATTTGGAATAGAAGATATTTAATATTTTTCTTGGGGATATCAGGCTACGAAGAACCAGGGGTCAGTCTTCATCCGGTTTGGAATCGCTAAGAAGATTTTTTTGTGAGGAGGCAGAGGTCTGGCAATGTAGATTCAGGGGTCAGTTCCCATTAATTCTGAATATAATATCGTTAATAGTTTTAGTTTATGTTTGAGTGGGGGGAGGGAGTTCTCTCCTTCCTTAGAAGGCCAGGAGTCCATAATCCCATAAGCCCCCTTAAGTTAAAATATTGTAATAATTTTAGGTGGGGGTGGGGTGAAGGACCAGGAGTCAGCTCCCATTTTTTTCCTATGAAATATTGATAATAATTTTTTTAGGGGTTGTCGTACCATGGGGAAACAGGCGTCACCATCCTTAAGTTAGGAATATATAATCGGTACTGTTTTTTTCCGAGGGGAGGGGAGGGGAGTAAGGTTACCCTCACCTATAAAACTATGAAAACTATATGTGTCTTGAACATTCTTGAAAGTACAAATAATATCCAACTAAATGTTTGATATATAATACTATTAATTTTTGAAAGACCATCAGTTCAAAATTCAATTTTACTGTAATTTTTTTCAATGTTGTAATATGTACAAAAGAAAATATTTGTAATATAATTCGTTTTTAGTCAAGCACCAATTACGCGGCAGGTTTTAGAATTTTACAATGAAAGAAAGAGGCAAAACCCAAACTTTTCCTTGTAGAGATTTTGGTTCAATTCAAGCTGGATTTGCATATTCAATTTAAGTTTCACTCGTTTTAAGATTTATTTACTTATTTATATCAGTAACCATTATTTTTTTTCTTTGCTATGATTGTTTATTTAATTTCTGTTCATTTTGGGTTTCACTTATACCTCAATAGCAAAATATTTGTTTTTCGTTTTAAGTTTGATTTGCATATTCAGCTTAAGCTTTACTCTTTTTGAGAATTATTTAATCATTTATATTAGTACCTGTTGTACAATCCATTTCTCGTTTTAAGTACTCGTTTTACAATCCATTTTAAGTCGCTTGAGATGGTAACATCCTGTAATTTCATAGTGGTGACAGACATTTCATGGGGGGATTGGAAGAAGAAAGAAAGGGAAGTTTTAAGGGAATTAATAGTTAAAACTGTTGACTTTAAGGGGTTGACTCTCATATCATTAGTAAAAGCTTCGTCTGATATCGAGTTCAAGATGTCCATAGGGCTACTTTTTAAATTTTTGAAACATGTCTCTAAGACAGTCAGATCATCAAAAAATTTCCATCTATCTGGGAAATCAACACCAAGGTTGTTTGTCAATACAAGAGATAAAACTGACCCTCAGAGGGTTCCCTGGAACACTCAATTATAGATTGGTAGGGGATCAGAATATACGTTCACGTATTTGACGACTTGCGTTCTATTAGAAAGGAAAGACACAACTATTCTAATTAAATAGGGTTCAACTTAAAATTCATTGGATAGTTTTTCTACCAGTGTATTGTGGTTGATTAAATCAAAAGCTTTTTGCAAGTCCACTGAAATAACATTGAGCCAGGTATTAGGTTTTTCAAGTGTGCTACCTATTGTGTCCATGAGGTGAACAATATAGTGGGTCGTAGATGTGGAGCGTAAGTTTCGGAATTGTCTTTGGTCAACATTTGGGATTATTTTTACTTCCAACATTCAGCTAAAAGGCTTTCAAATGACTTGGAAAAAAACTGGAGTAAGAGTAATGGGCCGGAAACGATCAAAATCTTGCTTGTTGTCTTTCTTTTTTATTGGAGTAATAAAACCTATTTCCAACAATTTGGGTACTTGCCAGTAGAGGTGATTTCAATAAAAAGTAAGGACAAACGTTCTGAAAGAATGTCAGCAAAGGTTTTAGTTAGTACAATCGATATGTCCAGCAGACAAGTACTGCACTTTTTAATGTTCTTGATTTTGTCTCCATACCTGAGGGTGAAATAACGGGGAAATTGAGAGAGTAAAAACCATATGGAGTGTCAAAACAGAGGGGACGGAGGCTCTGAACTATGAAGGAAAATAAATTTGACCAGATCATTGGCTGTAGATTCTTGGAAATGAAAATCTTTATTATTATATGTTTTCTGCAATTTTTTTTTAAATTCTATTATACCATTGTTTTGGCTCAGTAGGAAACAAATCTTCGACTATAAGTTTGTAATATAAAGAAACAGATTTAAAAATTTCTTTTTTCGCATTTCTTTGTTTATGCAGTGAGTTAGCTTTGGATATTTTGCCATTCTTAAGTAGATTCATTTTAATGCTAATAATTTTTTTTTCAATTGGCTAGTAATATACGGTTTGTCATTAGAACTTGTTATTACTTTTTTCTCAGGAAAGAAATCTATAATTTTGTTTTGATCAGATTTTGAAAGTAAGAGACTAATTATTATCATTATTCTTCTCGAGAGACAGCCAGTTTTAATTTGTAATTCAAGATCCATATTCAAAGAGGCCATCCTTGGAAATTGGGTGATAAAAGAATTCAGTAACAGAAAAAGTATGATTAAAGCTGGACAGAGGCATCATTAATAGACAACAATGGTAGTTTTCCCCTAACGGGGGCAAAGGGACAGGTGGGTGGTAAAAAGCGTGCATATTTGTGCAAATCAAATCAAAGGTAGAATTCCCTTTGGTTGTTGGTATTTTTGCTATCTATTTAAATTTAGGGAACTACAAAGGGAATTTAATTTTAAATTATTAGCATCACCTACTAAGAAAATACCGCCGTTCAAGAATTAGCAGAGGACAAAGTCGGAACTACTATGCAGTTGGTGGTAAAAATGCTGTCTTTGTGTAGCATTTGGATTTGGAAAATAATAAAAGCAGCAAAAGACAATCAGAGGCAACGCTATAACGTTGCCTATAGTAAAGGCCATACAGCTTCAATGTTTTATTATTATTATTATTTATTTAATTTTTTCCCAGAGGCACTTCATATGGAAGGGTTCGTCCTATATACTTCAAAGGGGCTAATGTGATTGAAAATCGAGAGTTCTAGTGCCCTTTTAAAGGTTTAAAAGTGATTGGAAGGCAATTAACACCCCTTCCACGCCCAAAATTTCCCCAAAAGCATCCAATCAAAATTTTGAGATAACCATTTTGTTCTACGTAGTTTATTTCCAGATAGAAATTATGTTTTTGAGGAGGACACTCCCCCCACAGCCCTCATGGCAAGAGTTGTAAGTTATACCCTGGAGAAAAATAAGGGTTTTATAGAAAGCTTTGTCGTAAAAACTTCAAAAAGGGTTCCTTCGATTGGAAATTTAAAGAACTAGTGCCCTTTTTAATAGTCAAAAGTGATTGTAGGGCAACTATTTCCCGTCTCACGCCCACATTTATCCCAAACATATTCAATCAAAATACTGATATAGCCATTTTGTTATATGTAGTTGAAAACTCTGGAAAATAGGTCTTTGAGGATGACAAGCCTCCCCCCACAGTCCTTAGGGCAAGGGTTGTAAGCTATGCCCTTGGGCCATATAAGGTTCTTATAGAAAGCGTTGTCGTAAAAACTTCAAAAAGGGCTCATTCAATTGGAAATTTAAATGACTAGTGCCCTTGTTAATACTCAAAAGAGATTGGAAGGTAACTAACAACCCTTCCACTCCCACCTTTTCCGCAAACACATCCAATCAAAATTTTTAGATAGCCATTTTGTTGAACGTAGTTGAAAATTCTGAAAATTATATCTTTGAGTAGGAAACTTCCCCACAGTCTTCAGGGAAAGAGTTATAAGTTGTTTCCTTGGGAAATATATGGTTCTTATAGCAGGAATACTTCAGAGAGGGTTTATTTGAATGGAAATTGAAAGTTCTAGTTCACTTTTTAAGCATCAAAAGATATTGGATGGTAACCAGTCCCCCCCACGCGCCTTTTTTATCAAATTTATTCGATAAAAATCTTGAGACAGCTATTTTGTTAAAAATAGTTCAAAGATAATATAGCAAAAACTCCGGTGTCGACACAACCCCCAGGGCCCGGATGCAGGCGTTGCAAGTTATGCCCTGGGAGCATATATTGTTCTTATGGAAGAGATGCTTGTACAAACTTCAGAAAGGGCTCATTTGCTTGGAAATTGAAAGTTCTACTTAAATTTTTAAGAGATAAAAGAGATTGGTGGGTACCTAGCCCTCCAACCCTCTACGCCCTTTTTTCCTCAAACCCATCTGTGAAGAATTTTAAGATAGCCATTTATAACGAAAACTCCGGGGTCGAAACAGCCCCCCAGGGCCCGAGGGCAGGCGTTGTAAATTATACATAAGGAGAATATATGGTTCTTATTTAAGGTATGCTCGTAAAAACTTCTGAGAAGCTCATTTGATTGGAAATTGAAATTGAAATTTTAGTTTTTTAGAGTCAGAAAAGATTGGATAATATCTTGCCCCCCCCCCCTACAATCCATTTCCCCTGAAAGAATCCGATAAAAATTTTGAGATAGCCATTAAGTTAAAAATTGTTCATAAGTCAAATAACAAAAACTCAAGTATTGACAAAACCCCCCAGAGCCCGGGGGCAGGCGTTCTGAAGCTATGCCATGGGGCATATATGGTTCCTATTAAAGGGATGCTCGAATCAACTTCAGAGAGGGCTCATTTGATTGGAAATTGAAAGTTTGAGTTCACTTTTTAATATTCAAAAGATATCCAAGGGCAACTAGCCCCCCTCCCCCATTTTTTCTTTTTCCGAGCCCATCTGATGAAATTTTTGAGAAAAACATTTTGTTAAAAATAGTTCAAAGGTCGGATAAGAAAAACTCCGTTGTCAATACAATCCCCCAGGGCCCGGAGGAAGGCGTTCTAAGTTATAACCTAAGGACATTAATGGTTCTTATGAAAGGGTTACTCGTACAAACTTCAAAGAGGGCTCATTTGATTGTAAATTGAAATTTCAATTTCAGTTTTTTTAGAGTCAGAAAAGATTGGATAGCATTTAGATCCCCCCCCCCTCCCCTCCATTTCCCCTGAAAGCCTCCGATAAAAAGTTTGAGCTAGCCATTAAGTTAAAAATTGTTCAAAAGTAAAATAACAAAAACTCAAGTGTTGACACACCCCCCCAGCGCCCGGGGGCAGGCGTTCTGAAGTTATGCCATGGGGCAGATATGGTTCTTATTAAAGGGATGCTCGAATCAACTTCAGAGAGGGCTCATTTGATTGGAAATTGAAAGGGTGAGTTCACTTTTTAATATTAAAAAGAAATTCAAGGGCAACTAGCCCCCCTCCCCCATGTTTTCTTTTTCCAAGCCCATCTGATGAAAATTTTTAGATAAACATTTTGTTAAAAATTGTTCAAAGGTCAGATAAGAAAAACTCCGATTTCAATGCAATCCCCCAGGGCCCGGTGGAAAGCGTTCTAAGTTATAACCTAAGAACATGAATGGTTCTTATGAAAGGGTTGCTCGTACAAACTTCAAAAAGGGCTCATTTGATTGTAAATTGAAAGATCTAGCTCACTTTTTAAGATTAAACTAGCCCCCCCCCACGCCCTTTGTTCCCCAAACCCATCCGCTACAAATTTTGAGATAGCCAGTTTTTTTAATTGTACAAAAATTAGATAACAAAAACTTCGGTGTAAACAGAACCCCCTAGGGCCCGAGGGGTAGGTTTTGTAAATATTGTCCTGGGGACAAGTATAGTTTTTATGAAAGGGACTCTCCTACAAACTTCACAGAGGGTTCAGTTGATTGGCAATTGAAAGTTCTAGTTCAATTTTTAACAGTCAAAAGATATCCGAGGGCAACTAGCACCCCCAAACACCCTGTTTTCCCACAGCCCATCCGATAAAATTTTTAAAATAGGCATTTCAGTAAAAATAGTTCAAAGGTCAGATAAGAAAAACTCCTGTGTCAACGCAACCCCCCAAGGCTTGGAGGCAGGCGTTATAGGTAATTCTCTAGGGGCATATATAGTTCTTATGAAAGGGATGCTCGTATAAACTTCTGAGAGGGCACATTTGGCTCAGAAACTAAAGGCCTTGTTATCAGAAGAAATAGAAACCTAAAATAACCCAAATTCAAAAACAACCAGAAATTACTATTAAAGAATAAATGAATCCCAAAACGAACCAAAATTAAATAAACAATCTTAGAAAAAAACCTACAACAGGTACTAATATAAATGAGTAAATAATTCTCAAAACGAGTAAAGCTTAAGCTGGATATGCAAATCAAGCTTAAAACGAAAAACAAATATTTTGCTATTAAGATATAAATGAAACCTCTAAAACGAAAGAGAAACTAAATAAACAATCATAGCAAGAGAAAAAAAATAATGGTTACTAATAGCAAGTGAGTGGGCAAATGCTCAAAACGACTGAAACCTAAATTGAATATGCAAATCCAGCTTGAATTGAACCAAAATCTCTACAAGGAAATGTTTGGGTTTTGCCTCTTTCTTTCATTGTAAAATTCTAAAACCTGCCGCGTAATTGGTGCTTGACTAAAAACGAATTATATTACAAATATTTTTTTTTGTACATATTCGCAACATTGAAAAAAATTACAGTAAAATTAAATTTTGAACTGATGGTCTTTAAAAAATTAATAGTATTATATATTAAACATTTAGTTTGATATTATTTGTACTTTTCAAGAATGTTCAAGACACATATAGTTTTCCATAGTTTTATAGGTGAGGGTAACCTTTTACTCCCCACTCCCCCTCCCCCTCGGAAAAAAACAGTACCGATTATATATTCCAAACTTAAGGACGGTGACGCCTGTTTCCTCGTGGTACGACAACCCCCTAAAGGTTATTATCAATAACTACATAGGAAAAAAAAATGGGGGCCGACTCCTGGTCCTTCACCCCACCCCCACCCTAAAATTATTACAATATTTTAACTTAAGGGGGCTTATGGGATTATGGACTCCTGGCCTTCCAAGGAAGGAGAGACTCCCTCCCCCCGCTCAAACATAAACTAAAACTATTAACGATATTATATTCAAAATTAATGGGAACTGACCCCTGAATCTACATTGCCAGACCTCTGCCTCCTCACAAAAAAATCTTCTTAGCGATTCCAAACCGGATGAAGACTGACCCCTGGTTCTTCGTAGCCTGATACCCCCAAGAGAAAAATATTAAATATCTTCTATTCCAAATATTTTGGGGCTCTAACCCCTGGCTCTTCGTGGCCTAACTCATACCCTCCCCCCCCCAAAAAAAGAAGCAAAATTAAATATTAACGATAATTTATTCCAATACTTTTTGGAACTGAACCCCGGCCCTTGCCAAGGCTCACACCACCTAAGAAATTAAAGATATTTTAACTTATGGATGCTAATTCCTTGCCCTTAAGGAAATGTTTTTCCATAGCTGATGAGAATGACCTCTGGCCCTTCTTAACTTGACACCTTTCCTAAAAAGTATTAACAACCAACCAACCCCCCCAAAAATAAAATCAAAGATATATTATTCCAGAATTTATGGGAGCTGACCTCTGGCCCTTAATGGACTGACTCCTATCCCTCCCAAAAATTGGTAAGAATATTTTATTCCAAAACTTATGAGAGCTGTCCCTTGACCCTCCATGGCTAGCTTCCTCCTTGCCCCCCCCCCCCCAAAAAAATGGTATTTTAATCTTAAGCTTTTGGGATTGAAACCTGATTCTCCATGTCTCAACCCCCTTTCCTTCCAAAAAAACTATTAGCGATATTTAATTTTTAGAACTTGAGCCTCTATGGGCGTACAAAGACCTTAACCACCAAAGACTTCAACATCCAAGGACCCCAGCCTCTGAGAGCCCCATCCCCCCTATTTTTGGCCCCTCCCCCCTCCATTTTTATACTTTTTTGGAGCTTTATTTTTTTACTTTTGTTGAACTTTTATTTTTATTTTTTATAATTGTATTTTTATATTTTTTAACAGAAACTTTTTTTAACTTTTTTTTACCTGTCTTAGAATGAGGATTAAATATGCTTAAAAACCAAAAAAATATATTTAATATTTTTGAAATAAAAAACGAGAATGGTATAAATATGTTAGCAATATGTCAGTCAAATTTTGTATATTATTTATTTTTTATGTGCCCGTAATAGCGTGGTGAGTCTATGACCACTCATCGACACTACATAGTTTTTACATAATTATTTAAGAAAAAGAGATTAACACTTGTAAATAAATTGGAAATTCAATTTTGTCGTTTTCAGGCTAAAGAGTAGAACCAGATCATTTAAATTATTAAGTAAAAAAAATAAACTTAAAACAAAGACTAATGAGTGAAAGAAACAAAATTTATAAATAATGAAACATCTTTTTGTTTCTAATTTGGACTTCTCCTTCAAGAACCCATGATCAGTATGCTAATTTTTCTTAGTGTGTCGAATAAGCCGGTTAATACAAATGCTGGGTCTGTTTTGTCATAGGGTCAGTATTTATTTAGATTCGACTGAAGATTGAGACTGGTGTATTAGTTAGAATTAATGAAGAAGTTGTATTGTCCATCCTAAATAAAATAGTTGGTTTTTGTTTAAGGCTTTATTACTACTTTTCAATTTTAGTAGGAATTTATTTTTGTATTTAGTATGTTTCTAGAGATGTTTTTATTCTTTAGCTTGTAAATATCAAAATTAATATTTTAACGTGATTTAAAATTTTTAATCTAAATTCATGCAAGGATACCCACTTATCTTCTCTGTAAAAATCCCCCCTAAGAAACTCCTTCTGTATGATTATTTTTTTCCAAAAAAGTTCAGCGAAGCTTAAATTCTTTATCTACTCTTCAAGTTTTCCCCGGACCATTTTCTTATCACTAAAAGTTTCCCTTGACATTTCCCTCTTGAAATCTTTTTTTTTGCTTTCACTCAGACTTAATTTTCTTTCTTATTCTATTAAAAATAGTACCAGGACTGTCTTTTCTCTTCTTGAAAAAACTTATCCAAGTAAGCATCCCCCCATAAAAGCCCCCCCCATGAAAATAAGTCATATCTTTCAAAAAAAAAAATATTATATTTAGAAAAGCTACAAATAGTACTATTTATCCGGCTTCCAAACCACAAGAAATTCCCTTCCCCCATGAGAAAATTCCTCAATATAAAAATCCCCCAGCCCAGCCTTCCTCGAGAAAAATACCGCCACCCCCAAATACTGTGCTTATAAAGTAATTAGAATATGTTTGACGGCATTAGACCCTTAAGGTCCCAACAGGCGATGCATCCTCCCAGGAGACTTTGGTTGTCAAGTAATCCTCAAAGATAGGATTAATAGATCTTTCGACTATGTTTAACTTAAGTACTATTCCAAATTATTGATAAGATGAGTTTTTTGGGAATTAAAAGACTTCAAAAGGGAGGGCTTCCAAGTCTTGCTTCTGCTCCTTGCCGTGTTACTATTTTGACCTTGGGTATTATTTACCGTTTTAGTTTTAGGTATAAATTCAGATTTATTACTTGATGCTTGCATGGTATTATTTTTTCATGTATTATTGGATATATCATCGTTGTGTTCATGAAGGGGCAGTCTAATTGAGAGAAAAAATGATTTTTCATTCATTTTAAATGTTACTCCTTTCACTCAATGGTGCATGTTTTTAGTAGATTTTTTTTTTCACTTAATACTTCAAAATATGTAGTTGTATTATATAGCCTGAAAATGACAGTAAAAAATTTCCATTTCATCGATAAGTGATAATTTCTTTTTTCTCTTTTGAACTCCTTTTTCTAACCCTATGTCCGTTTTATCTTTGACTATTTTTGTCTCTCCGTTATCTCTATATTTTTTGTTAGTTTTGAATAGCTTTGGCTTTGCGACTTTTAGTACTTTTTTGTCCTTTGTTGAGAAAACAATAATTTATCGATAAATTTGTCTGTCTTTGTGTCTGTTTATGTTTGTGTTTTTTTCTGTCTATCTTTCCCTCTGTGTTTCTATCATTGGGCGTTTGTCTCTTTGTCTGACCATTTCTTTATTTTTCAGTTTGTATTTCTCCTTCTGCGGGTGTATATGTCACTCTGTCTGTGTGTTAACATACATGCGTCATCATGACTGACCATCAGTTCGTCTGTCTATTTTTCAGTATTTTTCTTTTTGTTTGTGCTTATTTCAAACCCTCAGAGAGTTCTTCCATCTTTTAGAGCAATTCTCTGTGTGTATATCGGATTATCACTCTGTTTGTTTCTGAGTCTGTCTCCATGGGCTTAATTAACTGTCCCTCTCTCTGCCCTCAAATTTGAGTCAATATCTGTGTCTGCGTGTTTGATCATTGATTTTACTGTCTTTGTGTCCTCACTTGTGTCTTCATTTCTATTCTTCCTTATGTTTATTCCTTTGTGTTTTTGTCTTTGTGTTGTTTATATCTTTCACAATCTTTCTGTGTTTCCCTATGACTGTCTTCTTACGATTATACGAATCTCTTTTTCCTTCTGTCTGTCCGCGTGAGTTTTTTTCTCTTTGTCTTTTTAGCAGGCCATCTGTTTGTCTGTCTGTTTGCCTGTCTCTCTCTCTGTGTCTCTTTGTCTTTCTCTCTCTCTCTTTTTCTCTCCCTTTCTCTCTCTCTTTTTCTCTCTCTCTCTTTCTCTCTCTATCTTTCTCTCTCAGTGTCTATATGTCATTTTTTCTATCAAAGTGTGTATGTCTCTTTGTTTAATAATTTTCTATAGTATGAAATATATTTCTTCATATTTACCTTTTTGTGGAATTATTTAAACACCTGTTTTATACACTATATTTATCCGTGTAAAAGTAAGATCTCAAGTGTTTGCCTATTTGTTCTAAAGTTCAGGATCCTATTTTTAAACCTAACATTTCTTCTATAGCATTTGTTACTCTATACCTGTTAAGGTTATATTTCTAAGATTACTACTTCCTATAAAAAGTATTAACCTTCTATTTTCTGATTAATTATTTGGGTACGTATTTGCTTTTCTGAAGAAGAATTGTAAACTTAACAAAAATTCAAAAAATGGTTAATAAAAATGAACATGTGGTCACAATCCACAGATTATACGGCTAAACTATTACCCACAGTCTAAGATACTTGAAACTCTAAGATCCATCCCATTATAT
>NW_028300496.1:0-15147 GCF_049724085.1 Artemia sp. Qi Xiang Cuo
TTATTGATTCACGAAAGGGGAATTAATTTATTGTTTCCAAGGAGAATTGTCTCCGGGACGAAGTTTATTAATATCTTTGGAGTTCGACCAGGAGAATTGTTTCCGGAATTATTGATTCACGAAAGGGGAATTAATTTATTGTTTCCAAGGAAAATTGTCTCCGGGACGAAGTTTATTAATATCTTTGGAGTTCGACCAGGAGAATTGTTTCCGGCGAATGTTTTGATCTTAGAGACAAAGAGTTTAACGCTGGAAAGGGTTTCTTAGTAATTTCAAATATGACAGCGCAGGGATGCCAAAAACAAAAGGAACATGCAGAAATTACGTTTAGGGATTATTTGGGCGAAATTGTTTTAGACATTTTATTGAATTATTTCGGCGAAACAGTTAGAGACATTTTAAAAGATGATTTTAGAAGAGGTTTTAGAAGAGGTTTTAACTGTGGTCGTTATAATACACAAGTTCCATTTGAACAGTGTCGTGAGGTCCCCTACCCCAACCCCAAAGGGCCCCGATCCCCCTACCCCAACCCCGAAGGAAGCCCCCGGTCCTCCCAAAGGGTCCCCCGGGTTCCCAAAGGGTCCCCCAGGCCCCAATTTTTTAATACTTTTTTAAGGCTTTATTATATGTTTTCAGAACAAGTTATTTTCTTAATCTCCATCTTAAACCCATTTTACAAGTTGAAATGGGCGAAACCGTTTTAGGCATTTTAGGGAATTATTTCGGCGAAACAGTTAGAGACATTTTAAAAGATGATTTTAGAAGATGTTTTAGAAAAGGATTTGAGGGTGAAACTCTGTGGTCGTTATAATACACAAGTTCCAATTGAACAGTGTCGTGAGGTCCCCTACCCCAAACCCAACGGCCCCCGGTCCCCCTTATGCCCCTCGAGCCCCCAAAGACAACCGGAACCCCATCCCCTCCCATTTTTTAAAAATAATTTTTGAATTTTTTTAACATGGTATTTTTTTAACTTTTTTACGTATCTTAAAATGACATGAAATATGGTTACGGCTCTACCAATCGTACACTGTGCTTGTTCATAGACACGACGCGGCTTTCCCACTGGTACTCTATGGCAGGTTATCGACACTACCTAGTTTAATGCGTGCATTAAATCAGTATTTCTTACGCAGTGGAAGGATAAACACACAATTCATATCTGTAAAAAAGTGAAGATGAATTATTCGACGAAAGTATGTGCACATGAAAAAATCGTCGTCGTGTTGAATGCTGACAAGGATAAATACCTGAACTATGAAACGAGTGCAAGTGGTAACACTATTGGAAATGTATGCATGCGTTGTCATGACAGCGAGATGTTAGATTTCTTTGGAGTACCCAAGAATTTCAATCGTGTAAACGGTGGATATGCGAGAGTAACATTACCAGAGAAATTAGTGCTCAAAGAGAATGCAAACTTAAAAATAATTGTCGATGATCGGGGACAACTCCTTGCTACTGTTGCTGGTAACACATTACCTGTTGATACATCCTATCATCATCTTTACGGTATTAGCATTTTAAAGAAAACAAGAAAAAGACAGGAATACTCCTGTACTAGTGTCATTAAGTATATCTTATCAATATGTCAAAACTGCTATCTTTGTAAAAATAATGTGACAATAGACAGTGAAATCGCAGGCAGAATAAAAAGGACATTAGCAGACAATATGATCAATGAATATAAAGATGAATTGACGGAAAGTGAAGCGCAAGTGTACTAATAATGTATAATAATGTATTTAACGTATTTTTATATTACTATTCTACATGTCGTCATTTCATTAAAAATAACTTAAGCATTATTTTGTTAAGTGTTCATTATTTTTAGGGTATACTAGAACGTCAAATGATCAGAATATCTATCACAAAGGTCATAGATGTGAGAACAAAAATTTTTAGAGATAGAGATACTACTAGAAGGCTCAATTTTTCATAGAAAATAGAAAAGTTCAAGATCTCTCCTTAATTTTACCTAAGAACACAATTCATTTTTTATTTCACCAGAAAAAATAAAAATCTTCCAATTCAGTTTTAAGGTCACCAAGACATAAAAAATTTAAAGTTCACTTCTAAATTGTTCCGTAGAAGATAGGAAAAGTTATACTATGATTGTGATTATTTTCCATGAAGATAAAAAGTTTCACTTTAATTCTAAAGTTTCTTAAATTCAATTCCGACCTTTCTCAAAGAGTCAAATTTAAATTTCTGTTCCAAATATTTTCCCGGGAGAAGAAAAGTTCAATTTCTATTCTGAATTTCCTTAATTAAAATTAAATAATTTATTGATTAATTCTATTTCCCCAAAATAATATTAAAATTTTCCACTTCAGTTCAGATTTTTCTCAAACAGATGAAAAAATTTTAAATACTGTTCCAAATTTTCAATAGAAGATAGAAAAGTTCAAGTTCTCTTCTGAATTTTACCAAAGAACATAATTCAATTCTAATTTCACCAGAGAAAATAAAAAGCATCCACATCAGTTTTAAGTTCGCCAAGACATAAAAAATTTAAGTTCAGCTCAAAATTTTTCCTTAGTAGATAGGAAAAGTTATACTATGATTGTGATTATTTTCAATGAAGATAAAAAGTTTCACTTTAATTCTAAATTTTCTTAAATTCAGTTCCGACTTTTCTCAAAGAGATGAAAAAATTTAAAGTTCTGTTCCAAATATTTTCCCGGAAGAAGAAAAGTCCCAAGACATTAAAAATTTAAAGTTCACTTCTAAATTTTTCCGTAGAAGATAGGAAAAGTTATACTATGATTGTGATTATTTTCCATGAAGATAAAAAGTTTCACTTTAATTCTAAATTTTCTTAAATCTTAAAATGACATGAAATATGCTTACGGCTCTACCACTCGTACTCTGTGCTTGTTCATAGACACGACGCGGCTTTCCCACAGGTACTCTATGGCAGGTTATCGACACTAGCTAGTTTATTGCATGCATTAAATCAGTATTTTTTACGCAGTGGAAGGATAAACACACAATTCATATCTGTACAAAAGTGAAGATGAATTATTCGACGAAAGTATGTGCACAAGAAAAAATCATCGTCGTGTTGAATGCTGACAAGGAGAAATACCTGAACTATGAAACGAGTGCAAGTGGTAACACTATTGGAAATGTCTGCATGCGTTGTCATGACAGCGAGAACTTAGATTCCTTTGGACTATCGAAATCATTCAACATTCCTCAAGGTAGATATGCGAGAGTGAGAGCACCAGAGATGATAGTGCTAAAGGAGAATGCCAACTTAAAAATAATTGTCGATGATCGGGGACAACTCCTTGTTAATGCTTCTGGTAGCACGATACATATTGATAGATCCTATTCCCATCGTTCTGGTATTAGTATTCAAATCAAATCAAAGAGGAAAAGACAGGCCTACTGCCGCACTAGTGGAATAACTCTTATCATGTCTACGTGCCAGAACTGTTACCTGTTTAAAAATAGCGTGACAATCGACAGTGAAATCGAAATGTGACAGGTAGAATAAAAAGGACATTAGCAGACATTATCATCAATGAATATAAAGAAGAATTGATGGAAAGTGAAGCGCAAGTGTACTAATAATGTATAATAATGTATTTAACGTATTTTTATATTAATATTCTACATTTCGTTATTTAATTAAAAATATCTTATGCATTATTTTGTTAAGTGTTCATTATTTTTAGGGATATACTAGAACGTCAAACGTTCAGAATATCTATTAAAAAGGTCAGAGATGTGAGAAAAAGAATTTTATAGATAAAGATACTACTAGCAGACTCAATTTTTCATAGAAGATAGAAAAGTTCAAGTTCTCTTCTGAATTTTACCAAAGAACACAATTAAATTCTAATTTCACCAGAGAAAATAAAAAGCTTACACTTCAGTTTTAAGTTCACCAAGACATAACAAATTTTAAGTTTACTTCTAAATTTGTCCATAGAAGACAGGAAAAGCGATCCTATGATAGTGTTAATTTTCCATGAAGATAAAAAGTTTCACTTTAATTCAAAATCTTCTTAAATTCATTTCTAATCTTTCTCAAAGAGTTAAATTTAAAGTTCTGTTCCAAATATTTTACCGGAAGAAGAAAAGGCCCAAGACATAAAAAATTTAAAGTTCACTTCTAAATTTTTCCGTAGAAGATAGGAAAAGTTATACCATGATTGTGATTATTTTCTATGAAGATAAAAAGTTTCATTTTAATTCTAAATTTTCTTAAATTCAGTTCAATCCTTTCTCAAAGAAATAAAAAAAATTAAAGTTCTGTTCCAAATATTTCTCCGGAAGAAAAAAAGTTCAACTTCGATTCTTAATTTTCTCAATGAAGAGTAAATAAGTTATTGATCAATTCTATTTTCTTAGAATAATATAAAATTTTATACTTCAATTAAGATTTTATCAAAGAGATGAAAAAATTTAAAATATTGTTCCAAATTTATTCTTAGAAGATAGAAAAGTTCAAGTTCTAATCTGAATTTTACCAAAGAACATAATTCAATTCTAATTTTTCCAGAGAAAATAAAAAGCTTCCACTTCGATTTTAAGTTCACCAAGACATAAAAAATTTAAAGTTCAGTTCTGAATTTTTACATAAGAGATAAAAAAAGTTATGTTACGATTATGATTATTTTCAATGGAGATCAAAAATACAACTTTATGTCAAAATGTCCTTATATTCTTGTCTAATTATAATCATAGCTATAAAAAAATTTTTTGTACCGTTCCAATTTTTTCTTGGAAAATAGTAGAGATCAATTTTTAGTCCTAGTACCACCAATATAGGCAAATACATACTAATCTCTCAAAATGCAACATAAAGTTTCAACTTCAGCTTTAAGTTCACCAAGACATAAAAAATTTAAAGTTCAGTTCAAAATTTTTCCGTAGAAGATAGGAAAAGTTATACCATGATTGTGATTATTTTCTATGAAGATAAAAAGTTTCACTTTAATTCTAAATTTTCTTAAATTCAATTCCGGCTTTTCTCAAAGAGATGAAAAAATTTAAAGTTCTGTTCCAAATATTTTCCAGGAAGAAGAAAAGTTCTACTTCGAGTCTGAATTTTCTCAATAAAAATGAAATAAGTTATTGATCATTTCTATTTTTCCAAATAATATAAAAGTTTCAACTTCAGTTCAGATTTTTCTCAAAGAGATGAAAAAATTTTAAATACTGTTCCAAATTTTTCTAAGAAGATAGAAAAGTTCAAGTTCTCTTCTGAATTTTACCAAAGAACACAATTCAATTCTAATTTCACCAGAAAAAAATAAAAAGCTTCCACTTCAGTTTTAAGTTCACCAAGACATAAAAAATTTAAAGTTCAGTTCTAAATTTTTCCGTAGAAGATAGGAAAAGTTATACTATGATTATGATTATTTTCTATGAAGATAAAAAGTTTCACCTTAATTCTAAATTTTCTTAAATTCAGTTCATACCTTTCTCAAAGAGATGAAAAAATTTAAAGTTCTGTTCCAAATATTTTCCTGGAAGAAGAAAAGTTCAATTTTGATTCTGAATTTTCTTAATGAAAATGAAATAAGTTATTGATTAATTCTATTTCTACAAAATAATATACAAATTTTCCGCTTTACTACAGGCTTTTATCAAAGAGATTAAAAATTTTATATACTTACAAAGATTTCAGATAAGATATTAAATTTCAATTTTTCTTATGAATTTTACAAGCGAACACAATTTAGCTCCAGGTCCTCATGCTAATATAAAAAAGCGTCCGTTCCTTTTTCAATTTCACCTATGAAAAAAATATTTAAAGTTATGTTATAAATTTTTCCATTCAAGATAGGGAAAGTTTTGTTCAGGTAGTAGTTATTTTCTATTAACATAAAAAGTTTCACTTTAATTCTAAATTTTCTTAAATTCAGTTCCGACTTTTCACATAGAGATGAAAAAAATTTAAAGTTCTGTTCCAAATTTTTCATAGAAGATTGGAAAAGTTATTCTTTGATAGTGAATATTCAAGTTCTCTTCTGAATTTTACCAAAGAATACAATTCAATTCTAATTTCTCCAGAGAAAATAAAAAGATGCCAATTCAGTTTTAAGTTCGCCATGAAATATAATATTTTAAGTTCAGTTCTAAATTTTTCCATTGAAGATGACAAGTTCTACTATGATTGTGATTATTTCCTATGAAGATTAAAAGTTTCACTTCAATTTTAAATCTTTCTCAAAGAAGTGAAGAAAAGTTCAACAACAAAGAAGTTCAACAACAAAGTTCAACAACAACACAAAGAAATGAAGAAAAGTTGGGTTAGGTTAGGTTAGCCTACGAACGCACGCGTACGTAGGCTAACCTAACCTAACTTAACCTGACCTAACTTAATCTAGCCTAACCTAACCAAGTTTAATATTTTTACCATGTTTAAGTTGGGTTAGGTTAGCTTATCATGAGCGCTCATGATAAGTTAACATAACCTAGCCTAACTTAAACATGGAGAAATGTTTCTAATTATTTATTAATATTTATTTATACCTAACCTAACCTATTGTTTTTGGTGGTTAGATGAATGAACTGAATTTAAAAAAAAATAGAAATAGAGTGAAACTTTTTATCTTCATGGTAAATAATCACAATCATAGTATAGCCATTCCTATCTTCTATGAAAAAATATATAATTTAACTTTAAATTTTTATGTCTGTGAGAAAATATGAATTGAAATGGAATATTTTTCATTTTCATTGGTAAATTTCAGAATTGAGCTAACTTTTTTTCTCCTCTCTAAGAAAATTCAGAAGAGAACTTGTACATTTTACACTTCTTCGAGAAAACTTAGAATTAAAGTGAAACTTTTTATCTTCATGAAGAATATTCACAATCAAAGTATAACTTTTTCTATCTTCTATTAAAGATTTGGAACAATGTTTACATTTTGTCATCTCTTTGAGAAAAATCTGAATCGAAGTGGAAAATTTTATATTATTTTAGGAAAATAGAATTGATCAATAACTTATTTCATTTTCATTGAGAAAATTCAGAATCGAAGTTGAACTTTTCTCTTCCGGGAAAATATTTGGAACAGAACTTTAAATTTTTTCATCTCTATGAGAAAGGTCGGAATTGAATTTAAGAAAATTTAGAATTAAAATGAAACTTTTTATCTTCATGGAAAATAATCACAATCATAGTATAACTTTTCCTATCTTCTATGGAAAAATTTAGAACTGAACTTTAAATTTTTTATGTCTTGGTGAACTTAAAACTGATGTGGAAGCTTTTTATTTTCTATTGATAAATTAGAATTGAATTATGTTCTTTGGTAAAATTCAGAAGAGAACTTGAACTTTTCTATCTTCTATGGAAAATTTGGAACAGTATATTAAATACTTTCATCTGTTTGAGAAAAATATGAACTGAAGTGGAAAATTTGTATATTATTTTGGGAAAATAGAAATGATCAATAACTTATTTCATTTTCATTGAGAAAATTCAGAATCGAAGTTGAACTTTTCTTCACTTCTTTGAGAAAAATTTAAAATTGAAGTGAAACTTTTAATCTTCATAGGAAAATAATCACGATCATAGTATAACTTTTCCTATCTTCTATGGAAAAATTTAGAACTGAACTTAAAATTTTTTATGTCTTGCCGAACTCAAAAGTGTTGTGGCAGCTTTTTATTTTCTCTGGAGAAATTAGAAATGAATTGTGTTCTATGATAAAATTAAGAAGAGAACTTGAATATTCCCAATCAAAGTATAACTTTTCATATCTTCTATGAAAAATTTGGAATAGAACTTTAAATTTTTTATGTCTTGGCTAACTTAAAGCTGGCGTTTAAGCTTTTTATTTTATCTGGAGAAATTAGAATTGAATTGTATTTGTTGATAAAATTCAGAAGAAAAATTGAACTTTTCTATCTTCTATGAAAAATTTGGAAGTATTTTAAATTTTTCATCTCTTTGAGAAAAATATGAACTGAAGTGGAAAATTTTTATATTATTTTGGGAAAATAGAATTGATCAATAACTTATTTCATTTCCATTAAGAAAATTCAGAATCGAAGTTGAACTTTTCTTCTTCCGGGAAAATATCTGGAACAGAACTTTATATTTTTACATCTCTTTGAGAAAGGTCGAAACTGACTTTAAGAAAATTTAGAATTAAAGTGAAACTTTTTATCTTCATAAAAAATAATCACAATCATGGTATAACTTTTCCTATCTTCTACGGAAAAATTTAGAAATGAACTTTAAATTTTTTATGTCTTGGTGAACTTAAAACTGAAGTGAAAGATTTTGATTTTCTCTGGTGAAATTAGAATTGAATTGTGTTCTTTGGTAAAATTCAGAAGAGAACTTGAACTTTTCTATCTTCTATGGAAAATTTGGAACAGTATTTTACATTTTTTCGTCTCTTTGAGAAAAATCTGAACTGAAGTAGACACTTTTTATATTATTTGGAAAAATAGAATTGATCAATAACTTATTTCATTTTCATTAAGGAATTTAAAACTAATAGTTGAACATTTCTACTTCCTGAGCTTTGTTTGGAATAAAACTAAAGATTTTCATTTCTTTGAGAAAAGCCGAAACTGATTTCAGGAAAATTTAGAATTTATGTAAAACTTTTTTATCTTCATAGAAAATTATCATAATCATGGTATAGCTTTTCCTATCTTCTACTGAAAAATTTAAAAACAAACTTTAAATTTTTGAAGTCTTGGTGAACTTAAAGCTGAAGTGGAAGCTTTTTATTTTATTTGATGAAATTAGAATTGAATTTTGTTCTTTGATAGAATTCAGAATAGAACTTGAACTTTTCTATCTTCTAAGAAAAATTTGGAACAGAACTTTAAATTTTTTCATCTCTATGTGAAAAGTCGGAACTGAATTTAAGAAAATTTAGAATTAAAGTGAAACTTTTTATCTTCATGGTAAATAATCATAATCATAGTATAACTTTTCCTATCTTCTATGTAAAAATTTAGAACTGAACTTTTCATGAGCGCTCATGATAAGTTAACCTAACCTAGCCTAACTTAAACATGGAGAAATGTTTCTAATTATTGATTAATATTTATTTATACCTAACCTAACCTAAAATTCAGAAGAGATCTTGAACTTTTCTATCTTCTAAGAAAAATTTGGAACAATATTTTAAATTTTTTCATCTCTTTGAGAAAAATCTGAATTGAAGTGGAAAATTTTATAATATTTTGAGAAAATAGAATTGATCAATAACTTATTTCATTTTCATTGAGAAAATTCAGAATCGAAGTTGAACTTTTTTTCTTCCAGGGAAATATTTGGAACAGAACTTTAAATTTTTCATCTCTTTGAGAAAAATTTGAACAGAATTTAAGAAAATTAGAATTAAAGTGAAACTTTTTATCATCATAGAAAATAATCACAATCATTGTATAACTTCTCCTATCTTCTACGAAAAATTTAGGAGCTAATTTGAGTTTTTTTATTCCCTGTACCTTTTTTTCTTCCGAGAAAATATTTGGAGCGAAACTTTAAATTTGACTCTTTGAGAAAGATCGGAATTTGATATAAGAAAATTTAGAATTAAAGTGGAATTTTTCATCTTCATGGAAATTAATCATAATCGAAGTATAACTTTTCCCGTGTTCTACAGAGAAATTTAAAAGTGAACTTTAAATTTTTTATGTCTTGGTGATCTTAAAACTGATGTAGAAGCTTTTTATTTTCTCTGATGAAATTAGAATTGAATTGTGTTCTTTGGTAAAATTCAGAAAAGAACTTGAACTTTTCTATCTTCTCTGAAAAACTTTGCCTGCTAGTAGTATCATTATCTCTAAAATTCTTTTTCTTACATCTCTGACCTTTTTAACAGATATTCTGAACGTTTGACGTTCTAGCATACCCTAAAAAATAATGAAAACTTAACAAAGTAATGCATAAGATATTTTTAATTAAATAACGACATGTAGAATATTGATATAAAAATACGTTAAATACATTATTATACATTACTAGTACACTTGCCCTTCCGTCAATACATCTTTATATTCATTGATGATATTGTCTGCTAATGTCCTTTTTATTCTGCCTGTAATGTTACTGTCGATTGTCACGCTATTTTTAAACAGGTAACAGTTATGGCAGGTATACAAGATAAGAGTTATTACCCTAGTGCAGCAGTAGGCCTTTCTTGTCATCTTTTATTTGATTTGAATGCTAATAACAGAACGATTGGAATAGGATCTATCAAACGTATCGTGTTAGCAGAAGCATTAACAAGGAGTTGCCCCCGATCATCGACAATTATTTTTAAGTTGGCATTCTCCTTTAGCACTATCATCTCTGGTGCTCTCACTCTCGCATATCCACCTTGAGCAATGTTGAATGATTTCGATAGTCCAAAAAATCTAACTTCTCGCTTTCATGACAACCCATGCATACATATCCAATAGTGTTACCACTTGCACTCGCTTCATAGTTCAGGTATTTCTCCTTGTCATCATTCAACACGACGATGATTTTATCATGTGCACATACTTTCGTCGAATAATTCATCTTCACTTTTTTACAGATATGAAATGTGTGTTTATCCTTCCACTGCGTAAAAAATACAGATTTAATGCATGCAATAAACTAGCTAGTGTCGATAACCTGCCATAGAGTACCAGTGGGAAAGCCGCGTCGTGTCTATGAACAAGCACAGAGTACTATTGGTAGAGCCGTAAGCATATTTCATGTCATTTTAAGATTTAAGAAAATTTAGAATTAAAGTGAAACTTTTTATCTTCATTGAAAATAATCACAATCATAGTATAACTTTTCCTATCTTCTACGGAAAAATTTAGAAGTGAACTTTAATTTTTTATGTCTTGGGACTTTTCTTGTTCCGGGGAAAATATTTGGAATAGAACTTTAAATTTGTCTCTGAGAAAGGTCGGAATTGAATTTAAGAAAATTTAGAATTAAAGTGAAACTTTTTATCTTCATGGAAAATAATCACAATCATAGTATAACTTTTCCTATCTTTTACGGAAAAATTTAGAGGTGAACTTTTGATTTTGTATATCTTGGTTACTCTAAAACAGAATTGGATGTTTCTTGCTTTCGCGGGAGTAATAAAAAAGAAATTCCGTTCTCTGGTAAAATTTATGAGAGATATTGACCTTTTCTATTTTCTATGCAAAATTGAGTCTTCTAGTAGTATCTTTATCTCTAAAAATTCTTTTTCTCACGTCTATGACCTTTTTAATAGATATTCTGATCGTTTGACGTTCTAGCATACCCTAAAAATAATGAACACTTAACAAAATAATGCATAAGATATTTTTAATGAAATATCGACATGTAGAATATTAATATAAAATACATTAAATACATTATTATACATTATTAGTACACTTGCGCTTCACTTTCCGTCAATTCATCTTTATATTCATTGATGATATTGTCTGCTAATGTCCTTTTTATTCTGCCTCCGATTTCACTGTCTATTGTCACATTATTTTTAGAAAGATAGCAGTTTCGACATATTGACAAGATATGATTAATGAAACTATTGCAGGAGCATGCCTGTCCTCTTCATGTTCTCTTTAAAATACTACCGGACATATGATGATAGGATGTATCAACAGGTAATGTGTTACCAGCAACAGTAGCAAGGAGTTGTCCCCGATCATCGACAATTATTTTTAAGTTTGCATTCTCTTTGAGCAATAATTTCTCTGGTAATGTTACTCTCGCATATCCACCGTTTACACAATTGAAATTCATGGGTACTCCAAAGAAATCTAACTTCTCGCTGTCATGACAACGCATGCATACATTTCCATTAGTGTTACCACTTGCACTCGTTTCATAGTTCAGGTATTTCTCCTTGTCAGCATTCAACACGACGATGATTTCTTCATATGCACATACTTTCGTCGAATAATTCATCTTCACTTTTTTACAGATATAAATTGTGTGTTTATCCTTCAACTGCGTAAAAAATACTGATTTAATGCACGCAATAAACTAGGTAGTGTCGATAACCTGCTATAGAGTACCAGTGGGAAAGCCACGTCGTGTCTCTGAACAAGCACAGTGCACGATTAGTAGAGCCGTAAGCATATTTCATGTCATTTTAAGATACGTAAAAAGTTAAAAAAATACCATGTTAAAAAAATTCAAAATTATTTTTAAAAAATGGGGGGGGGATGGGGTTCCGGTGGTCTTTGGGGGTTCGAGGGGCATTAGGGGGCCCAGGGGCCCTTTGGGATGGAGGTAGAGGACCTCACGACACTGTTCAAATGGAACTTGTGTATTATAACGACCACAGAGTTTCACCCTCAAATCCTCTTCTAAAACATCTTCTAAAATCATCTTTTAAAATGTCTCTAACTGTTTCGCCGAAATAATTCCCTAAAATGCCTAAAACAGTTTCACCCATTTCAACTTGTAAAATGGGCTTAGGATGGACATTAAGAAAATAACTTGTTCTGAAAAGATATAATAAAGCCTTAAAAAAGTATTAAAAATGGGGGCCCGGGGGACCCTTTGGGAACCCGGGAGAGCTTTTGGGACCGGGGGGTTCCTTCGGGGTCGGGGTAGGGGGATCGGAGCCCTTTGGGTTGGGGTAGGGGGATCGGGGCCCTTTGCGGTTGGGGTATGGGACCTCACGACACTGTTTAAATAGAACTTGTGTATTATAACGACCATACTCAGAACCTCTTCTAAAAACATTTTCTAAAACCATCTTTTAAAATGTCTCTAAGTGTTTCGCCGAAATAATTCCCTAAAATATCTAAAACGATTTCGCCCAAATAATCTCTAAACGTAATTTCATTGTGTTCCCTTTGTTTTTGGCATCTCTGCCCTGTCACATTTGAAATTACTAAGAAACGTTTTCCCGCGGTAAACTATAAGATCAAAACATTTGCCGGAGTTACAATTAACCTTGCCATCACCTGTCAGTTATTTATAAACTTTGCCCCGGAAACAATTCTGGTCGAACTCCAAAGATATTAATAAACTTCGTCCAGGAGACAATTCTCCTTGGAAACAATAAATTAATTCCCCTTTCGTGAATCAATAATTCCGGAAACAATTCTCCTGGTTGAACTCCAAAGATATTAATAAACTTCGTCCAGGAGACAATTCTCCTTGGAAACAATAAATTAATTCCCCTTTCGTGAATCAATAATTCCCATTAGAAACAACAAATTAATTCCCATTTCGTGTCAAATCAATCAACCATGACATCATCTGTCACACGTGATCTAAATGTTTCCTATTTCTGGATCATAACATTCGCACCGAGCATGCACTTCACCAAAACAACAACAAAAATCAATCGACCTTGGAAAAAGAGGTCATTGACAGTAGAGAGGGGGGCGCTATTCCGATCAGTACAAAATTCGGTTATCAAAAGAACGTATCTCCGATCAGTACACCAAATAAGGGCATAGCCTCCCTAGGGAGAAAGATTGTGTAATGGGGTCAATGACCTATTTTTCCAAGGTCGATTTATTTGATGTTTCTATGTGTAATAACTCCGGGGCGAAGGTTGCACATGCGCATTGAATTCTAACGGGAACAATGTTATTGATCTAGGACGCGAGGGTGAAGTGAATGTTCTCACTTGGATTTACATAATCGATGGGGGAATGATTGAGTTAAGAAGGGGAGAATTAAGAAACAAACATGACTTCATTGTTGTTTGGCTTACCTAACCTGTGAACTTGATTTACATAATCGCTAGGGGAAATTATTGATTCACGAAGGGAAAATTAAGAAACATTAAGGCTTCTTTAATCTGTGATTTACATAATCTCTAGTGGGAGTTATTGATTCACGATGGGATAATTATGAAACAAATATGCCTTCATTATTGTTTGGATATACTGACCTGTGAACTTGATTTACATAATCGGCGGGGACATTGTTGATTCTCGAAGAGGGAATTAAGAAACATTAAGGCTTCTTTAAACTTAGGTCTGAGGTATAAACATTCTTTAGGTCAGAGTGAAAAATTAATATTCTATTTTTAAATATGGCTTCATTGATCTTTAGTGTCAGGAATCATAAATGACATCACTTTTTATCTTGGAATTATGCGCGAGTCTAAAGAGATAGAAGTTCTATTTTTAAATACGGCTTCACTGAGCTTTAAGTCGAAGAGATGAATTGATATTCTAACGAAACCATAATTGTTTAGCTAGGAACATTTATGAGATGAAGAGATTAAAGTAGGAAAGGATTTCCTAGAAATTTGAAATGCGTTGGCGCAGAGATGCCATACAAAAGGAACACGCTGAAATTACGTTTAGGGATTATTTGGGCGAAACGGTTTTAGACATTTTATGGGATTATTTCGACGAAACAGTTAGAGACATTTTGAAAGAAGATTTTAGGAAAGGTTTTAGAAGAGAATTTGAGGGTGAAACTCTGTGGTCGTTATAGTACACAAGTTCCATTTGAACAGTGTTGTGAGGTCCTCTACCCCAACCCCAAAGGGTTCCGATCCCCACCCCAACCCCGAAGGAAGCCCCCGGTACTCAAAGGCCCCCAAGCTCCCATAGAGCCCCAGCCCCCCCCCCCAAACGCCCTCCTCAGACCCTCAAAGGCCCTCCTCTGGTCCTCAACGGGCCCCAGGATCCCCAAAGGGCACCCCCGGGCCCCCCCAAGGCCCCTCGAGCTGCCACAGGACCAAAGGGGTCCCCACGGCCCTACCTCGGCCCCCAAATGTCCCCCCGGTCCCCAACTGTTCCCCCGGGCCCCAAAGGCCCTCCCCCCGCCCCCCCACGGGCCAACCGGCTCCCAACGGACCCCACGGTCCGCAAGTGTCCCCCCGACTCCCCCAGGCCCCCCCTGTGGCCCCACGGCCCTACTGCCGGCCGCCCCTGTCCCCCCCCGGGCTCCCCAAGCGAACCTCTCGCCCCCCAACGTCGAGGTCAAATTAAAAATTTATAAACCGAGTTAAGAAAAGTTCAAGTTCTCTTCTGAACTTTACTAAAGAACACAATTCAATTCTAATTTCTCCAGAGAAAACAAAAATTTTACACTTCAGTTCTTTATTTCACAAAAGACATATAGAAATTTAAAGTTCAATTCTAAATTTTTCGGTGGAAGATAGAAAAAGTAATACCATACTTGTGAATATTTTCCCGGAAGATAAAAAGTTATAGTTCAATTTTAAATTTTCTCAACGAAGTGAAGAA
>NW_028300497.1:0-5000 GCF_049724085.1 Artemia sp. Qi Xiang Cuo
GGAGCTGCTGCAGATTTCCATGAAGGAATCAGTTGATAGAATTATAGCATGGCTGAGGGTAAATAAACTAAGGATCAAAATGGCTAAGTCTAACTTTATTATTTTCTCGCGATCACCAAACTTTTACCCATGGATGAAGGAATTAGATATGTCCAATGGTGTTATAGAATGGACTGCGTCTTTTAAATACCTTGGGATTGTAATAGACGAAACTCTATCTTTTAAGGAACATGTAACTTTAACTAGCAAAATTTTGGCAAGAAATCTCGGTATAATGAAACTCCAACATTGTTTTCCCAAGTCTGTCCTTCGCCATCTTTATTTTTCTTTAATACACCCGTATATACTTTATTGTTCAAGTATTTGGCTCTCTACTTTTACTTCTATCCTAAAACCAATAAGAGTTCTACAAAATCGTGCACTAAGAATTTTAGCCGGTGTATCTCCACGCATGTCTGTTCAAAAAACTTACCCAACTTTAAAAATTTTGCCGGCTGCAGGCCTTCGTGACGGCCCTCCAAAGGTAAAAGTACGTATATGCACAATTTTTCACTTCTCGATTTAATGCCACCACCATACTAAAAAAAATGTGCTGAATCGAATGGTATATGTAAGAAGGCTCTAGTCCAAATATTAACGGAAATAGCATATGGATAAAGTACGTATCTGAAAAATTTCTGGGCGCATCCAAAGGTAAAAGTACGTATCTGTGTAGATACGTACTTTCACTCTGGTACGTACTTTTGCCTTTGGCCGGCACATTAAAATGAGAAAGGAAACCAAAGGTCAAAGTACGTATATGTCATGATTCAGCACAATCATCATTGTTTGTTTACCAGAGCAGAGCTGAACAACCAGCAACTCTGAGCTATTAAAGAGTACTGGCATAGAATGTCAAGAGGCTTTCTAAATTTACAGAGAGCGTTGGTTATACAAAAGGAAAGAGATTTAAGGTAAGAAAATTTTGCTTCATGCTATTTTGGAACCTTTTCTCCAAGTAGGCCTAAACCCTCTGGTAAAACCCCATCTGTACTACCAGGTAGGTACAACAGACCCGCTACAACCAGTTTACACAGCTAGCTATGTAGCTGTCGAATTAGTACAGGAGAGCAGCGTCATACCAAATTACCAACCAACCACCTACAGCCATTTTTTTAGTATTGCCTACAAACATGACTTACCTTTTAAATAAAATAAACAACAAGGGATGCATCAAAATAACCCCTAGAACCTTCTCTGTCATCTGAGATAATCAGGGATTAGTTTGGTCAACTATTACAACATTGAGAAAAAATTGAGGGCCTCTAAATATTGCTTACCATAGAAACAAAAAAAAATGTATCAAAATAGCCCTAGAACCCCCTCTTTCATCTGAGATAATCAAGGTTGATAACAAGTTCTTAGAATTCCAATTTTTCAGGACATTGGCATGTCAAGCAAGTACAAATGAGGCATCAACTTCAAATACCGACTTGCCATCTTCCAGTGAAGAGCAACGAGGAGCTAGTTCCTGTTCCCCCCCAGAAATCATCCAGATAAATCAAACAACAGACATATCACCCAATTTTTCTGGACATTCTCGATCAAGGGACACCACTGATGGAGAAGCTAAAACTAAGGCACAGTTAAAACACTTTGCTGATGAAGAATTCGAAAAAGAAGATTTAAGTAGAGGTGATAGTGATGAGTCTGATATTGACTGGGAGGACGTTGAAGGGACATTTGGGTCTTCTGATGATGAAAGGCAGACAACTTTGAAGAAGATGAGAAAGCTCTTTACAGATTTAGTTCCTCTTTCGGTCAGTAATGATCTTACATCAGATCATCCAGAGTACAATCTGATCCATTTTCCTACCGATCCTTTCCTGCCCTTGGAAGATTCGGCTTCGGATGCAGCAGCTTATGAGACCCAAGATGACCAGCTAAATTTGGACAATCAACCATCTAATGAAAGCAACAATGCTGTTTGTGAACCTGATTCCTCAGACCATGTCATGTGTGTAATTGACGCTGTAGCAGCAAGGTCTGTGGGACAAGATAGAGAAAATAGACGTGAAGAAAATGGTGGAGGAGAAGGAAGGTCTATTGTTGACCTTACTCCAAAACGAGTTCGCTCAGAAAAAGATAAATTTGAAAGAGATGTTAAGAAGTATCCATTTCCTGACGAACCTGGCTGTAAATCTAACAAATGTACAAACTCATGTTTGAAGTTTTCCAGTGTAGAATTCAGGAAAATTTATGACACATGTTGGAGCAAATAATATAAATCAAGACAAATGTGGCTCGCTTCTTTGCTGACATTCCTACCAGTTAAAAGAAGGACTATTGCCCCAGAAGCTGAGTGTAGAAAAAAAACTACAGTTAGGTACAGCCTTCCCAGAAATTCGAATGACGACCCCACACTTACCCCAAAAGTTGAAAACTTGCCAGTTTGCAAGTCTACATTCCTTGGTTGTCTAGGATTAGGCAAGAATGACAGAGTGATTTTTACAATCAAGTCAAAAATTGAAAGGGATGCTCTTGGGAATGAGCTCAAGGACGGAAGGGGCCATAAAGTGGCAGGGCCACCAAACAAAGTTGATCGAAGCCTTGTGATGCAGCACATTGAAAGCTTTCAGCCAGCAATTCCACACTATCGTCGAGCTCACGCTCCAAATGTTCGGTACCTTTCTCGTGATTTGAGCTACAAATTTATGGCAGAAGACTTTAATGAAAAATATCCAGCAAATAAAATCTGTGATGAGACATATAGGAAGATTCTTAATGGTATGAAAGTATCATTGTGCATGCCCCAAAGTGACAGCTGTGACATTTGCACACTATTAAAAGAGAAAGTAGGGGCTGCGAGAACTCCTGGTACAAATGGTGAGGCAACCGAGAAAGAGACTGAACTGTACAGAAAGCACATAGATCTTGTTGAACAGGTTTCAAAAGCATTTTCTGAAGATAAGCAGAAATACGAAAAAGATTCAACTACCATGTTGTTCACCGTGGACCTACAAAAAGTGTTATTGCTTCCCATCATGCACAGCAGACAGGAGGCCTTTTTTCTATCAAGACTCGTGTGTTTTAATGAGACGTTTGCCCCCGTTAAGGCCACCCAACAAAACCAGAACCTTTGCGTTGTTTGGAACGAATCTCGACAAGGACGTGATGCACCTGATATAGGTAGTGCCTTCCACAAGGTCTTAAAGATGAATAGGGATATCTTGCACTTCATTTTTTATACTGACAATTGCTGTGCCCAGAAAAAAAATTGGACAATTTTTAGTGAATTTGTACTGATAGTCAACAGTGAAGGAGGACCTGAAACGATTCGTATCAAGTATCTAGTGAAAGGCCATACGCACATGGGGGCTGACTCCATACACGGATCGATTGAGTCTCGAATTCGAAAAAGGGATGTTCTTGACTTTGAGGATTTGTGCGACACCATAGAAAAAAGTAGAAAATTCACGAAAGTCGTGAAAATGGACATAGAAGACTTTTGCCAGTGGAAAAGCTTAAAAGCTCCTGGCATCGTCATTAAGAACTTGGGCGTGACCATTGATGAGTTCAGTGAGGTCTGTTTTAAGAAGGGAAAAACAGAACTGTTCTATAAAACTAGCCCTGAGGGTGAAGAAAAGAGTCTAAGTTTTGTGCCAAAAAAGCTGGTTAGTACAATCAAAGAGGCAAAGTATCCTTTGCCAGATCCGATTCTTGGCGCAAGGGGGTAAAGCCAGAAAAGAAAAAGGCCATCTTAGAAAAACTTGTACCTTTTATGAATGAGAATCGCCGTACATTTTGGCGCACTATGCCTTCATCAACAGCTTCTGTCGATTTGCTGAAGCACGGCTGTGTTTCTTAGCTGCCTGCAGTATTTCAGTGATTTCTTTTTATTTTTTTTATTTTTTAACTTCTAATTATTTGAATAAAAAAATGACTTGTTGTACATGCTTCATACGTGGTTTTACCTTCGGTATACGTCATAGATACGGGGTTTTGGGCAGAGTAAAAGTGCGTTTTATGTTTTATACAGACTTTTACCTTTGGGACTTCATTCGAATTCGAGTCTCGAGTCAAAGGTAAAAGTACGTATATGTCATATACGCACTTTTACCTTTTGAGAGCGCCTCTTTATATGAGTAACGGTCCAATGGTAAAAGTACGTATCTACTGTTTCAGGCTTCGGGGCAGTAATAATAGAAAATTTTACTTAAAAATATGAAATCCCCATATTTGTTTACCTATTTAACTAATTTCCAGAATAAGCCAGTGTCCAGTTTCACCGTAAACCGTATTTGAAGCTCTCAAAAGTACTCAAACTTTGAGCCGTGATTTATCGAAATAATGAAAAGTGTAGATACGTACTTTTACCTTTGGAGGGCCGGTGAATTCTATGTATTGTGGTTTATTTTTGGACTGCAGAAGGATGTTCAGCCTCGTTGGTTTGGTGATTTATTGTCCATTAGGTCTACTGTTAATTCTCATGATACAAGGGGTAGCGCGGAAATCTGTGTACCTAGGGGTATATCTTCCCGTTTATGTTTTTCTGTTTTTTATAGAGGTACGCGGAAATGGAATAGTTTGAATAGTGATATTAAGACTATTGGTGACCTCAATATTTTTAGAAAAATCATTAAGGAACTGCTCTTTGCTGAATATGAGTTTTGACTGATTGATTGATTTATTTATTGTGGGGGTTTTGTTGATATGATGTTCCCAGAGAAAGTATAATATATGATATTATTTTGTATTTATTGTTTAGTGTGATGGTGTTAGTGGTGTCGGTGGCCAAGTGTTCTTTGTTTTAAGGAATTTGTTTTCTCTACCTCCCCCACGGACAAGCTTTGCTTTTTGGGAGAGGAAGCAATAATTTTTTGTTGATATGTTTTTTTTTCAATAAATCCGTCCAAATCTTAACTAATAACTATTATTTTTATACAGTGATATTCAGGTTCAGCGTAAAAAACTAAAGCAACTTTCCCGGTCAAATAATGGAAATAATATGGTCATTGCAT
>NW_028300498.1:0-28234 GCF_049724085.1 Artemia sp. Qi Xiang Cuo
TAAACACTAATCTAAAACTAAACTAAAACCAAACTAAGCTACTAAATTAAAACTCTAACTAAAACTCTTTACAAACTGTATAAACTGAAAACTCTAATCTAAACTAAACTAAAAGTAAACTAAAACTAAAACTAAAAATCTAGACTAAAATAAAACTAAACTAAACTAACTAAAACTCTAAAATAAAACTAAAAAATAATATAAAACTAAACTAAACTATAAATATAACTATAACTAAACAATAAAATAAAACTAAACTAAACTAGATAAAAATCTAAACTAAAACTAAACACTAATCTAAAACTAAACTAAAACCAAACTAAGCTACTAAATTAAAACTCTAACTAAAACTCTTTAGCAAACTGTAGCTAAACAAAAACTCTAATCTAAACTAAACTAAAAGTAAACTAAAACTAAAACAAAAATCTAGACTAAACTAAAACTAAACTAAACTAACTAAAAATCTAAACTAAAACTAAACACTAATATTAAAATAAACTAAAATATAACTCTAACTAAAACTAAACACTAATATAAAGCTAAACTAAACTAGCTAAAACTCTAAAATAAAACTAAACACTAATCTAAAAATAAACTAAAACAAAACTAAGCTACTAAATTAAAACTCTAACTAAAACTCTTTAGCAAACTGTAGCTAAACTAAAACTCTTAATCTAAACTAAACTAAAAGTAAACTAAAACTAAAACTAAAAATCTAGACTAAACTAAAACTAAACTAACTAAAACTAAACTAAAAATAAATTCTAATCTCTAAACTGCTAAACTATAATTCTAACTAAAACTAAAATATACACCAAAACTAAACTGAAACCCTAAACTAAAACTAAACAATAAAAAGATACTAAAATAAAACCGAACTAATCAACTAAGTAAAAACTACAAATAAAATTCAAATATATAACAAAAAATAGTAACTAAAAAAACTAAAAGTAAACTAAAACTAAAACTAAAAATCTAGAATAAACTAAAACTAAACTAAACTAACTAAAACTCAAAACTAAAACTAAACACTAATTTAAAACTAAACTAAAAATATAGACTAAACTAAAACTAAACTAACTAAAACTAAACTAGAAATAAATTCTAATCCATAAACTACTAAAGTATAACTCTAACTAAAACTAAATACTAATCTAAAACTAAACTAAACTAACTAAAACTCTAAACTAAAACTAAACACTAATCTAAAACTAAACTAAAACCAAACTAAGCTACTAAATTAAAACTCTAACTAAAACTTTTTAGCAAACTGTATCTAAACTAAAACTATAATCTAAACTAAACTAAAAGTAAACTAAAACTAAAAATCTAGACTGAACTAAAACTAAACTAAACTAACTAAAACTCTAAACTAAAACTAAAGACTAATATAAAACTAAACTAAACTATAAATATAAATAAAAATAAAAAATAATATAAAACTAAACTAAACTAGATAAAACTCTAAACTAAAACTAAACACTAATCTAAAACTAAACTAAAACCAAACTAAGCTACTAAATTAAAACTCTAACTAAAAACTCTTTAGCAAACTGTAGCTAAACTAAAACTCTAATCTAAACTAAACTAAAAGTAAACTAAAACTAAAAATCTAGACTAAACTAAAACTAAACTAAAACTAAACACTAATCTAAAACTAAACTAAACTATAACTCTAACTAAAACTAAACACTAATCTAAAACTAAACTAAACTAACTAAAACTCTAAACTAAAACTAAACACTAATCTAAAACTAAACTAAAACCAAACTAAGCTACTAAATTAAAACTCTAACTAAAACTCATATGTAAAACGAAAACTCTTAACTAAAAAAAACTAAAAGTAAACTAAAACTAAAACTAAAAATCTAGACTAAACTAAAACTAAACTAAACTAACTAAAACTATAAACTAAAACTAAACACTAATCTAAAACTAAACTATAAATATTGACTAAACTAAAACTAAACTAACTAAAACTAAACTATAAATAAATTATAATCCATAAACTACTAAATTATAACTCTAACTAAAACTAAACACTAATCTAAAACTAAACTAAAACCAAACTAAGCTACTAAATTAAAACTCTAAATAAAACTTATATATAAAACTAAAAATCTTAACTAAAAAAACTAAAAGTAAACTAAAAATAAAACTAAAAATCTAGAATAAACTAAAACTAAACTAAACTAACTAAAACTCTAAACTAAAACTAAACACTAATCTAAAACTAAACTAAAAATCTAGACTAAACTAAACTAACTAAAACTAAACTAGAAATAAATTCTAATCCCTAAACTACTAAAGTATAACTCTAACTAAAACTAAACACTAATCTAAAACTAAACTAAACTAACTAAAACTCTAAACTAAAACTAAACACTAATCTAAAACTAAACTAAAACCAAACTAAGTTACTAAATTAAAACTCTAACTAAAACTCTTTAGCAAACTGTAGCTAAACTAAAACTCTAATCTAAACTAAACTAAAAGTAAACTAAAACTAAAAATCTAGACTAAACTAAAACTAAACTAAACTAACTAAAACTCTAAACTAAAACTAAACACTAATCTAAAACTAAACTAAACTCTAACTAAAACTAAACACTAATCTAAAACTAAACTAAACTAACTAAAACTCTAAACTAAAACTAAACACTAATATAAAACTAAACTAAAACCAAACTAATCTACTAAATTAAAACTCTAACTAAAACTCTTTAGCAAACTGTAGCTAAACTAAAACTCTAATCTAAACTAAACTAAAAGTAAACTAAAACTAAAACTAAAAATATAGACTAAACTAAAACTAAACTAACTAAAACTAAACTAAAACTAAACACTAATCTAAAACTAAACTAAACTAACTAAAACTCTAAACTAAAACTAAACACTAATCTAAAACTAAACTAAAACCAAACTAAGCTACTAAATTAAAACTCTAACTAAAACTCTTTAGCAAACTGTAGCTAAACTAAAACTCTAATCTAAACTAAACTAAAAGTAAACTAAAACTAAAAATCTAGACTAAACTAAAACTAAACTAACTAAAACTAAACTAAAAATCAATTCTAATCTCTAAACTACTAAACTATAACTCTAACTAAAACTAAACACTAATCTAAAACTAAACTAAACTAACTAAAACTCTAAACTAAAACTAAACACTAATCTAAAACTAAACTAAAATCAAACTAAGCTACTAAATTAAATCTCTAACTAAAACTCTTTAGCAAACTGTAGCTAAACTAAAACTCTAATCTAAACTAAACTAAAAGTAAACTAAAACTAAAAATCTAGACTAAACTAAAACTAAACTACTAAACTATAACTCTAACTAAAACTAAACACTAATCTAAAACTAAACTAAAACCAAACTCTAACTAAAACTAAACACTAATCTAAAACTAAACTAAACTAACTAAAACTCTAAACTAAAACTAAACACTAATCTAAAACTAAACTAAAACCAAACTAATCTAATAAATTAAAACTATAAATAAAACTCTTTAGAAAACTTTATCTAAACTAAAACTATAATCTAAACTAAAATAAAACTAAACTAAAACTAAAAATCTAGACTAAACTAAAACTAAACTAACTAAAACTAAACTAAAAATAAATTCTAATCTCTAAACTACTAAACTATAACTCTAAATAAAACTAAACACTAATATAAAACTAAACTAAACTAAAACCAAACTAAGCTACTAAATTAAAACTCTAACTAAAACTCTTTAGCAAACCGTAGCTAAACTAAAACTAATCTAAACTAAACTAAAAGTAAACTAAAACTAAACAAAATATAAATTATAACACAAAACTAAACATTAAACTAAAACTAAACTATAATCTAAACTAAACCAAACTAAAACTAAACTAAAATAAAGGTAATAAATAAACTTAGAATAAACTAAAAATCAAAACTAAATAGGTAATAAAATAATAAACTAAAAATCTAAACTAGCCCAACCTGCAATCCTCTTTTTCTAATATTTCCACCCTCCTGATTGACTTAGAAGGAGATGTAAGCAAGCCCTCTGATTGGCTGAGAAGAAACACGTGATCTAACTGTTTCCGGGAAACTCATAGCATTTGGATCGAGCAACAACAACAAATACTATTTCTGGATCATAACATTCGCTGAGAGCGTGCACTTGGCCAAAAACAACAACAACATTGACCTTGACATTTGCCTCGGAAACAACAAGAAATACTATTTCTGGACACCATGACATTCACCTCGAGCATGTACATGTCCAAAACAACAGCAAATGCTGTTTTCTATTTCTGGACACCTTGACATTCGCTGAGAGCGTGCACTTACAACAACAACAACATCGACCTTGACATTCGCTGAGAGCGTGCACTTACAACAACAACAACATCGACCTTGGAAATTTAGGTCATTGACCCCATTAACCACGTGTTCTCCCTAGGGGGGCTATGCCCATATTTGGTGTTCGCGTGGGAGTTTTAAAAAAAAGTGTCCGGATCGGGATTCGAAGGGGTGGTGTTATCGTGGGAGTCAATAAGGCCTTTCTACTTATAAATTAGGTCTTTGAAGTGGAAATTAAGTCTTTGAGTATTTGCTCAAAGACCTAATTTCCAGAATTTTCCACTATGTTGAGAGAAATGTCTATCCCAAAATTTTTATTGGATGTGTTTGGGGGAAAGGTGGGCGTGAGAGCGGGTTAGTTGCCCTCCAATCACTTTCGATTATTTAAAAGGGCACAAGCCCTTTGAAATTTCCATCGAATGAGCCATTTTTGATATTTCTACGACAAAGCTTTCTATACAAACCTCATATGCTCCCAGGCAATAGCTTACAACCCTTGCCCTGAGGGCCGTGGGGGGAGTGGCCTCCTCAAAACATAATTTCTATCTGGAAATCCACAACTTAGAACAAAAGGGCTATCTCAAAATGTTGATTTGATATTTAAAAAGGGCACTAGAACTCTCGATTTCCAATCGAGTGGGCCTCCTTTGAAGTTTATACGACAACCCCTTCCATATGACGTGCCTCTTGAAAAAAAAATCAGAGGCAACACTATAGCGTTGCCTATAGTAAAGGCCATACGGCTCCAATGTTTATTATTTATTTATTATTATTATTTTTTTTCCCAGAGGCTTTTCATATGGAAGGGGTCGTCGTAAAAACTTTAAAGGAGGCTCTCTCGATTGGAAATCGAGAGTTCTAGTGCCCTTTATAAGGGTAAAAAGTGATAGGAAGGCAACGATCACCCCTTCCGAGCCCATCATTTCCCCAGACACATCCAATCAAAATTTTGAGATAGGCATTATGTTCTACGTTGTTGATTTCCAGATAGAAATTACGTTTTTGAGGAGGACACTCCCCGACAGCCCTAAGGGCAAGGATTGTAAGTTATGCCCTGGGGGCATATAAGCTCTTTATAGAAAGATTTGTCATAAAAACTTCAAAAAGGGCTCATTCGATTGGAAATTCAAAGGGCTTGGGCCCTTTTTAGTATTCGAAATTGATTGAAGGGCAACTAACCCCCCTCTCACACCCACCTTTTCCCCAAACAAATCCAATCATAGTTTTGAGATAGCCTTGTTCAACGTGGTTGAAAATTCTGGAAATTACGTCTTTGATGATGACAGCCCCCCCCCCAGCCTTCAGGGCAAGGGTTGTAAGTTATGCCCTGGGGGCGTATAAGGTTTCTATAGAAAGCGTTGTCGTAGAAACTTCAAAAAAGGCTCATTCAATTGGAAATCGAAAGGCTTAGTGCCCTTTTTGATAGTCGAAAGCGATTGGAAGGCAACTAACACCCCTTCCACGCCCACCATTTCCTCAAACACATCCAATCAAAATTTTGAGATAGCCATTTTGTTCAACGTAGTTGAAAGTTCAGGAAATTATGTCTTTAAGCAGGAGACTCCTCCCACAGTCTTCAGGGCAAGAGTTAAAAATTATGCCCTGGGGGAATATATGGTTTTTATGAAAGGAATGGTCGTATAAACTTCAGAGAGGGCTCATTTGATTGGAAATGGAATGTTCTAGTTGAATTTTTAAGCGTCAAAAGATATCGGAGGGTAACCAGCCACCCCCCCCCCACGTCCTCTTTCCCAAATGCATCCGATAAAAGTTTTGAGATAGCTATTTTGTTAAAAAACAGTTCAAAGATCATATAACAAAAAAAATCCGATGGCGACACAACCCCCGGGGCCCAGGGGCAGGCATTGTAAGTTATACCCTGGGGATATATATGGTTCTTATGGAAGGGATGCTCAAATAAACTTCAAAGAGGGCTCACTTGATTTGAAATTTATTGGAAAGTTTTAGTTCACTTTTTAAGAGTTAAAAGAGATTGGAGGGCACCTAGCCCCCCCCCTCCTCCTCGCCCTTTTTACCTCAAACCCCTACGATAAGAACTTTGATATAGCAATTTAAAAAAATAGCTCAAATACCATATGACGAAAACTCCGGTGGTCAATACAGCCCCCCCCCCAGGGCCCGGGGGCAGGCTTTGTAAACTATGTCCTGGAGGAATATATGGTTCTTATGGAAGGGATGTTCGTAAAAACTTCAGAGAACGCTCATTTGATTGGAAATCGGTAGTTCTAGTTCAGATTTTGAGAGTCAGAAGAGATTGTAGGGCAAATAGCCCCCCCCAACGTCCCGTTCCCCCAAATGAATCCGATAAAAATTTTTAGAAAGCAAGTGAGTTAAAAATTGTTCAAAAGTCAAATAATAAAAGCTCAGGTGTCGACACAACCCCCCAGGGCCCAGGGGCCCTGGGATATTTTTTAAAAAATAGTTCAAATTTCAGCTAACAAAAACTGCGTTGTTGAAACAGCCCCCAGGGCCTGAAAGTAGGCGTTGTAAGTTATGCCCTGGGACATATATGGTTCTCATGAAAGGGATGCTCCTATAAACTTCAGAGAGGGCCCATTTGATTGGAAATTGAAAGTTCGAGTTCACTTTGTAATAATCAAAATAGATCTGAGGGCAACTAACCTCCCCCCCCCTCACGCCTTCTTTTTCAAAACCCATTTGATGAAAGTTTTGAGACAGACATTTTGTTGAAAATAGTTCAATGGCTGGATAAGAAAAACTCCGGTGTCAATACAACTCCCCAGGACCTGGCGGAAGGCGTTCTAGGTTATGCCCTATAGTCTAGAACACCCTCCCCCTGGCAGTTTTATTGGTATTATATTATATAGGCTGGGAAGTAATAATTTTTGCTCGGTTTAAGTTTCAACTTCGCACTTTACTTTCCTCGGAAAAACTTTCGTTTTTAAAATTAATCTTTGTTCGGTTTAGATTAAAACTGAATGTAGAAACAACACTGCCAAGATATTTTTATTTATACGGAATAATGTATATTTTTTTAAGTTTTAATGTCACTCCTTAGTTTCAGTTGAAAACCTATTTTTAATATAATTTCTAATTAGCACCGATCTGGGGGAGAAAAAACACCTATAGAAAATACTGCAATCAACCTTGATAGCTAAGAAAAACTTTTAGTCCATAATATAAAATTCATTATCCATACTTCACAAAACAATACATGTTTTTCAGAAACGTTTATTTTTTGATGAACAAAAAGCTGTTTTTACTTAGCGGACTTCACCTGAAAAAGCCATAATGAAGACAGGGCTTTATAAATCACCTACTGAATAGTAGAAACTAGAAGGCTACAGTAACAAAACAGAGCTGATTAAGGGCTCACTTATAAGCTTATATTTATACCTAATCGATTTTATAAATTTGACTTGATAGCACATTCCCACAAAGTGCACTTTCGGTTGTTTCCACCACTTTTTTTTAATGAAAAAAGTGCCTTTTCCAAGGAAATGACAAAAAAGGTTTTTTTAAAAACCTAGGCAGGAGCAAAAAAATAAGGGGGCAAGAGCGTCCCTTCTCTTACATTACCGCCGTTAGAACTAGCGTACAGGCTTCTTCGTAGAGTGAAGTTTGAAGCTTCAATTCAAAATTGTTGATCGATAAAGCTTAATTTTGGTAGATTTTTTGCTACAAAGCTTTTAGTTTTAGTTAATTTGTTTTCGCAATAATCTTTTACTTTTAAGATGAGTAGGCAATGTATGAAACTTACTAGGAGGGTCTGGAGGGGGAGTATATATGAGGGGTTCTTTTGAACCTCCAGTTAAGGGCTTAGATCATAATTATTGCACTGGTACTGTTTTATGCTTCCAAACTCTTCAACTTAAGAAGTGGTACCAAAAGTGCTGTTTTTAATAATATTAATTAAAAAAAAACTTTCCGAAAAATCAGTTTTTCAAAGAAAAGTATAGGCGATTTTAAACTTAAGCTTAGCAGATACAAATACCTGTTAAAATTCAAACTCAAAACCAGAAATTACTATTAAAAACTAAATGAAACCCAAATCGAAGAGAAATTAGATAAACAATCTTAGCAAAAAACATACAACAAGTAATTATATAAATGAATAGATAGATCTTAAAGCGAGTAATGCTTAGATTGAATATGAAATCAAGCTTAAAACGAAAAAAATGTTTTGCTATTGAAGCATAAATGGAAATTAAAACGAACAGAAATTAAATAAACAATCAATGAAAACAAAAATACAATAGATACTAATATAAATGAATAAATAAATCTTAAAATAAGTTAAACTTAAATAGAATATGCGAATCAAACTTGAAACAAACAAAAATCACTACCAACAAGAGTGTGGGTATCGCCTCCTTCTCCGTTTTTATAGAAAGTGTTGTCATAGAAATTTTAAAAATGACTCATTCGATTGGAAATTGAAATGGCTAGAGCCCTTTTCAATAGTCGAAAGTGATTGGAAGGCAACTAACACCCCTTCCACACCCACCTTTCCCCCAAACACATCCAGTCAAAATTTTGAGATAGCCATTTTGTTCTACGTAGATGATTTAAAGATAGAAATTATGTTTTTGAGTAAGACACTCCCCCACAGCCCCCAGGACAAGGGTCGTAAGTTATAGCCTGGAGCATATAAGCTTTTTATAGAAAGCTTTGTCGTAAAATCTTCAAGAATGGCTCATTCGATCGGAAATTTAAATGGTCAGAGCCCTTTTTAATAGTCGAAAGTAATTTAAAGGTAACTAACCCTTCTACGCCCACCATTTCCCCAAACATATCCAGTCAAAAGTGAGATAGCCATTTTGTTCAACGTAGCTGAATGTTCTGGAAATTATATCTTTGAGTATGACACTCTCCCCCCCAAAGGTCTTCAGGGCAAGGGTTATAAGTTATGCCCCGGGGGTATATATGGTTCTTATGGAAGGAATGCTCGTATAAAACTTCAGAGAGGGCTCATTTGATTGGAAATTGAAAGTTTTAGTCCACTTGCTGAGCGTCAAAAGATATTGGAGAGTAACCAGCCAGAGTAACGCCCTTTTTTCCCAAATGCATCCGATAAAAATTTTGAGAGAGCTATTTTCAAATAGTTCAAAGATCATATAAAAAATATCCGGTGTCGATACAACCCCACAGGGCCCGGGGGCAGGCGTTGTAAGTTATGCCCTGGGGGCATTTATTGTTCTTATGGATGGGATGCTCGTATAAACTACAAAGTGGGCTCATTTGATTGGAAACTGAAAGTTCTAGTTCACCTTTTAAGAGTCAAAAGAAATTGGAGGGCACCTAGCCCACCCCCTCCATGCCCTTTTTTCTCAAACCCATCTGATAAGAACTTTGAGATAACAATTTTTTTTAAAATAGTTAAAAGACCCTATAACGAAAATTCCGATTCAGCCCCCCAGGGCCCGAAGGCAGGCGTTGTAAGTTATGCCCTGGGGGAATATATGGTTTTTATGGATGGGATGCTCGTAAAAACATTACAGAGGGCTAATTTGATTGGAAATTGACAGTTCTAGTTCATTTTTTGATAGTCAAAAGAGATCGGAGGGCAACTACCCCCCCCACGCTCATTTTTTCCAGAATGCATTCAATAAAAATTTTGAGATAGCCATTAAGATAAAAAATTTTTAAAAGTCAGATAACAAAACTCAGCTGTCGACACAACCTCCCAGGGCCCGGGGGCAGACATTGTAAGTTATGCCCTGTGGCATATTTGGTTCTTCTGAAAGAGATTCTCGTATAAACTTCAAAGAGGGTTCATTTGATTGGTAATTTAAGGTTCGAGTTCACTTTTTAATAGTCAAAAGAGATCCAAGGGCAACTATCCCCCCTCCCACGCCTTCTTTTTCCAAAGACATCTGATGAAGATTTTGGGATAGACATTCTATTAAAAAAAAAAAAAAATAGTTCAAAGGTCGGATTTGAAAAACTCCGGAGTCATTACAACCCCACCAGGGCCCGGGAGAAACCGTTCTAAGTTATGCCCTAAGGGTATGTATGGTTCTTATAAAAGGGATATTCGTATAAAATTCATAGAGGGATCATTTGATCGGAAATTGAAAGTTCTAGTTTACTTTTTAAGAGTCAAGAGATTTAAGGGCAACTAGCCCCCCCCCCATTTCCTTTTCTCCAAACCCATCCGCTAGAAATTTTGGAGCCAGTTTTTGTAAAAATTAAAAAAAAATTACCCAATAAAAACTCTGGTGTCAACCCCCCCCCAGGGCCCAAGGGGTAGGCGTTGTAAGTGTTGTCCTGGGGGCGTGTATGGTTCTTATGAAAGGGGTGCTCGTTTAAACTTCAGAGAGGGTTAATTTTATTGGAAATTGAAAGTTCTAGTTCCCTTTTAAGAGTCAAAAGATACCCGAGGGCAACTAGCCACCCCCCCCCCCACAAACACCCTTTTTTGTCAATCCTATCCAATAGCATTTTTTAAAATAGCCATTTCATTAAAAATAATTCAAAGTTCAGATAAGAAAAACTCTTGTGTTGACGCAGCCCCCCATGGCCCGGAGGCAGGCGTTGTAAGTAATGCTCTGGGGGCATATATCGTGTTTATGGAAGGGGTGCTCGTATGAACTTCGGATAGGGTTCATTTGATAGGAAATAGAAAGTTCTTGTTCACTTTTTAAGAGTCAAAAGACATTGGAGGGCAACTAGCCCCCCCCGTCCACGCCCCAAATGCATCAGATAAAAATTTTGAGATAGATATTTTTTTTAAAATAGTTAAAATTTCAGCTAACAAAAACTGCGTTGCCGAAACAGCCCCCAGGGCCCGAGGGTAGGCGTTATAAGTTATGCCCTAGAGGCATATATGGTTGTTATGGAAGGGATGCTCGTGTAAACTTCATAGAGGGCTCATTTGATTGGAAATTGAAAGTTGTAATTCACTTTTTAAGAGTAAAAAGTGATCGGGGGTTAGCTAGCCTTCCCACACACTCCGTTTATTTTTTTCTCAGACGCACTTCATATAGAAGGGGTCGTCGGATAAACTTCAAAATGGGCTCATATCAAAGGGTGCAAACGTTTTTCACCTTGATATTGTTACTTTGATACCAGATTTGATACAGACACGAACAGAAACCAACAGAAATTAAATAAACAATCATAGGAAAAAACATACAACAATTAATAATATAAATGAATAAGTAGATCTTAAAGCGAGTAATGTTTAGACTGAATATGAAAATCAAGCAAACAAACTTAAAATAGATATTAATCTAAATGAATAAATAAATCTTAAAACGAGTGAAACTTAAATTGAATATGCAAATCAAGAATGAAACGAACAAAATTCACTACAAACAAGAGTTGGGAGTAGATTGTATCTATTGAATTCTAGCACTGCTATAGCCACTACTTTTTTATTCCTTATTGGTTTAATATCATGAAGAAGGTTTAACGGCGATTCCGTAGATATGATAGTTTGGATTCTATGGAAGCTCTACACTTTTTCAAAGAGAGTGAAAAAAGGTTAAAGGTTAGGGTTAAAGTGATTAGCAATTACGAGCGGGGATTCCCCACCTGTTCCTAAACATTGCAAAAAAGATAGTCAAATTGCGTATTTAGGAATGGTTTTTTAGGGAAAGCTGTCAAACATCCAATTTGCAAATACTTCAATGTGTTGTCAATTTAAAATAGTTTAGAAATAAAAAAATTTAACAAAAAATGACTGAAAAGTGTTTTGGGGGAGATGGGGTGATTGTGTACTGTATAACACATTTGATGTTTGGACAGTGTTGTCAGTTTAATATAGTTTAACGTTCCCTTCGTTCCTCCATTTCTGAGGACAGGGGAGGGGGGGGGTCAGTTTTGGAGGGAAAACCAAAAATACTCATAATAGAAAATAAATGGGATCTGCCTCAAGGGGAAGGCTCAAAGGCCCCTCCTTCCCCCATTTCTGAGGGCAGGGAAGGGGGGGGTCAATTTTGGAAGGAAAACCGAAAATACTCAGAATCGTAAATAAACGGGACCTGCCTCAAGGGGAAGGCTCAGAGGCCCTTCGGTCCCCCATTTCTGAGGGCAGGGGGAGGGAGGTTGAATTTTGGAGGGAAAACCAAAAATACTCAGAATCGAAAATAAATGGGATCTGCCTCAAGGGCAAGGCTCAGAGGCCCGTCGTTCCCCCATTTCTGAGGGCAGGGGAGGGGGGGGACAATTTTGGAGGGAAAACCAAAAATACTCAGAATAGAAAATAAACGGGATCTGCCTCAAGGGGAAGGCTCAAAGGCCCTCCGGACCCCCCTTTCTGAGGGCAGGGGAGGGGGGGGTCAACTTTAGAGGGAAAAACAAAAATAATCAGAATCGAAAATAAATGTGATCTGCCTAAAGGGCAAGGCTCAGAGGTCCCTCCTTCCTCCATTTCTCAGAGCAAGGGAGGGGTCAATTTAGGAAGGACATCCAAAAATACTCAGAATAGAAAATAAATGGGATCTGCCTCAAGGGGGAGGCTCAGGGGCCCTTCGTCCCCCCATTTCTGAGGGCAAGGGAGGGGGGTCAATTTTGGAGGGAAAATCAAAATGCTCAGAATCGAAAATAAAGCGTGATCTGCCTCAAGGGCAAGGCTCAGAGGCCCTTCCTTCCTCCATTTCTGAGAGCAGGGGAGGGTGGATTTCTTTAATTGAAATGCAAGAGTTGGAATATTTCAGTAGTGTTTTGTTGTGCTTTACCTTGTCACAGTTACATTCTCTTAACATTCTTCGTTAACAGAGTTTAACGTTCCCTTCGTTCCCCCATTTCTGAGGGCAGGGGAGGGGGGGAGTCAATTTTTGAGGGAAAACCAAAAATACTCAGAATCTAAAATAAATGGGATCCGCCTAAAGGGCAAGGCTCAGAGGCCCGTCGTTCCCCCATTTCTGAGGGCAGGGGAGGGTGGATTTCTTTAATTGAAATGCAAGAGTTGGAATATTTCAGTAGTGTTTTGTTGTGCTTTACCTTGTCACAGTTACATTCTCTTAATTTTTCAAAGTTCATTTTGAATTTCTTTAGTGAAATGCAAGTATTGTAATATTTCAGTAGTGTGTTGTCGTGGTTTACATTCTAAAAGCTACATTATCTTGATTTTTCAAAGTTCATTTTGGATTTCATTCGTTGAAATGCAAGAGTTGGAATATTTCAGTAGTGACTTGTTGTGCTTTACCTTGTCACAGTTACATTCTCTTGATTTTTCGAAATTCATTTTGAATTTCTGTCGTGAAATGCAAAAGTTGGAATATTTCAGTAGTGTTTTGTTGTGCTTTATCTTGTCACAGTTACATTATGTTTATTTTCATAGTTCATTTTGAATTTCTTTCGTTGAAATGCAAGAGTTGGAATATTTCAGTGGTGTTTTGTTGTGCTTTACCTTGTCACAATTACATTCTCTTGATTTTTCAAAGTTCATTTTGGATTTCTTCCTTGAAATGCAAGAGTTGGAATATTTCAGTAGTGTCTTGTCGTGGTTTACCTTGTCACAGCTACATTCTCATGATTTTTCAAAGTTCATTTTGGATTTCTTTCGTTGAAATGCAAGAGTTGGAATATTTCAGTAGTGACTTCTTGTGCTTTACCTTATCACAGTTACATTCTCTTAATTTTTCGAAGTTCATTTTGAATTTCTGTCGTGAAATGCAAGAGTTGGAATATTTCAGTAGTGTTTTGTTGTGCTTTACCTTGTCAAAGTTACATTCTGTTGATTTTCATAGTTCATTTTGAATTTCTTTCATTGAAATGCAAGACTTAGAATATTTCAGTAGTGTTTTGTTGTGCTTTACCTTGTCACAGTTACATTCTCTTAATTTTTCAAAGTTCATTTTAAATTTCTTTCGTGAAATGCAAGAATTAGAATATTTCACTAGTGTCTTGTCGTGGTTCACATTGTTAGAGCTACATTCTCATGATTTTTCAAAGTTCATTTTGGATTCCTTTCGTTGAAATGCAAGAGTTGGAATATTTCAGTAGTGTTTTGTTGTGCTTTACCTTGTCACAGTTACATTCTCTTAATTTTTCAAAGTTCATTTTGAATTTCTTTCGTGAAATGCAAGAATTGGAATATTTCAGTAGTGTTTTGTCGTGGTTTACCATGTCACAGTAACATCTCTTGATTTTTCAAAGTTTATTTTGAATCTCTTTCGTGAAATGCAAGAGTTGGAATGCTTCGGTAGTGTTTTGTCGTGGTTTACCTTGTCACAGTTACATTCTCTTGATTTTTCAAAGTTCATTTTGGATTTCTTTCCTTGAAATGCAAGAGCTGGAATATTTCAGTAGTGTTTTGTTGTGCTTTTCCGTGTCACTGTTACATTCTGTTGATTTTCATAGTTCCTTTTGAATTTCTTTCTTTGAAGTGCAAGAGTTGGAATATTTCAGTAGTGTTTTATTGCGCTTTACCTTGTCAAAGTTAAATTCTCTTAATTTTTCAAAGTTCATTTTGAATTTGTTTCGTGAAATGCAAGAATTGGAATATTTCAGTAGTGTCTTGTCGTGGTTTAACTTGTCACAGCTACATTCTCATGATTTTTCAAAGCTCATTTTGGATTTCTTTCGTTGAAATGCAAGAGTTGGAATATTTCAGTAGTGACTTGTTGAGCTTTACCTTGTCACAGTTACATTCTCTTTATTTTTGGAAGTTCATTTTGAATTTCTGTCGTGAAATGCAAGAGTTGGAATACTTCAGTAGTGTTTTGTTGTGCTTTACCTTGTCACAGTTACATTCTGTTGATTTTCATAGTTCATTTTGAATTTCTTTCATTGAAATGCAAGAGTTGGAATATTTCAGTAGTGTTTTGTTGTGCTTTACCTTGTCACAGTTACATTTTCTTGATTTTTCAAAGTTCATTTTGGATTTCTTCCTTGAAATGCAAGAGTTGGAATATTTCAGTAGTGTCTTGTCGTGGTTTACCTTGTCACAGCTACATTCTCATGATTTTTGCAAAGTTCATTTTGTATTTCTTTCGTTGAAATGCAAGAGTTGGAATATTTCAGTAGTGACTTGTTGTGCTTTACTTTGTCACAGTTACATTCTCTTAATTTTTCAAAGTTCATTTTGAATTTCTGTCGTGAAATGCAAGAGTTGGAATATTTCAGTAGTGTTGTGTTGTGCTTTACCTTGTCAAAGTTACATTCTCTTAGTTTTTCAAAGTTCATTTTGAATTTCTGTCGTGAAATGCAAGAGTTGGAATATTTCAGTAGTGTTTTATTGTGCTTTACCTTGTTACAGTTACATTCTGTTGATTTTCATAGTTCCTTTTGAATCTCTTTCATTGAAATGCAAGAGTTGGAATATTTCAGTAGTGTTTTGTTGTGCTTTACCTTGTCACAGTTACATTCTCTTAATTTTTCAAAGTTCATTTTGAATTTCTTTCGTGAAATGCAAGAATTGGAATATTTCAGTAGTGTTTTGTCGTGGTTTACCTTGTCAAAGCTACATTCTCATGATTTTTCAAAGTTCATTTTGGATTTCTCTCGTTGAAATGCAAGAGTTGGAATATTTCAGTAGTGACTTGTTGTGCTTTAACTTGTCACAGTTAAATTCTCTTGATTTTTCAAATTTCATTTTGAATTTCTGTCGTGAAATGCAAGAGTTGGAATATTTCAGTAGTGTTTTGTTGTGCTTTACCTTGTCACAGTTACATTCTGTTGATTTTAATATTTCATTTTGAAATTCATTAAGTGAAATGCAAGAGTTGGAATATTTCAGTATTGTTTTGTTGTGCTTTACCTTGTCACAGTTACATTCTCTTAATTTTTCAAAGTTCATTTTGAATTTCTTTCGTGAAATGCAAGAATTGGAATATCGTTTCTTCAACTGAAAGTAAGGAGCAACATCAAAACTTAAAAACGGACAGAAAATAGAGGCTGTTTCCAAAAGATTTAGGATTCATTAACTTTAGTGTTGACAGTCAAAAGCTATGAGTTTGAGAAAACATCTATTGTCAGACACACTATTTCCGTAAAATCTGAGCTATTAAGCTTTTTTCACCGTAAACTCTAGTTTTTTGTAAGAAAATTACGGAAAATACAATTCTCCTGTTCAAATGTGAAACTCAAGTCTATTTTTGGATTAAGAAATAAAACTATTATCTAAATAACCGAGCTAACAAGGGTTTTTGGCAATAAACTCTAGTTTCGTGTAAGAAAATTAGGAAAATCACATTTCTCTGGTTCCAATGTGAAACTTATGTCCAGTTTTGGATACTCATAATGATGAGGACTGATGGCTCTAATTCAATAATTTTTTTTTTCATAAAACAAACTATTTTTTTTAAATTTCGAAATTATTCAACTTTATTTATTTTTTATCTTTTTCTTTTGTAGATATCTTAAAATGACAAAATATCTTTCTTGAATTCACCTCTTGGATACACAATATAGAAAGTATAAAAAAAAAATGTAATTTCCAGACTTCATTTGCATGCAAGAGATACCGAGAGTTCTATGACTCCTCCCCGCAATGAATTCTAAGGGTTTTATGACTCCTCCCCAAAATGAATTCAGATACTTTTAGGAGTCATCCCCCTTAGCCATAACTATATTCGACCTTGAGCGAAGGTATAAAAGTTTGATGATGTATTTCTCTTCTTAACAAGTACATTAATACCTTCCAAGATCATAGGACTCTATGACACAGAATTTATCGGTTTGAAAAAATCATCTTGTGGTGTTATATTTGAATGTGCATTTTTATTATTGTCAATGGAACTTGAAGAAATTGACTGTTATCATTGGATAGTGAACTACAACATGTATGAGTATGATAAAAGCTTGTGGAGTACTACATTACATCGTATAAACAGACTGGGATTCTATGATAGAGTGATTACACAACTTAATAATAGTGGTCAGGAACTGAGAAATGTCCAGGAGGAAATCAGTGAAATTTGCAGCTTTTTCGGGGTTGAAGCACTCTATGTAAAGGGTAGTGTACCTACAGATAAAGTTTTAATTCAAAAGTGTGACCCTAGGATTTCACTTTTCAATATAGAAGAATTTAAGTGTCCTAAATTTGAAGGGGTTTATCATCGTCCTGAAGACGAGGTCAGGTTCTTCGCGCACTGGATACCTTAGGTCATACCTGATCGTGATAAATGCATTAGACATGTTAAAAACTATTCCATATCATCGGACCATCGTTTCTGGATGTTTAAGAGTGAACGTGTGTATGACTATGTGTCATAATATAATTTTGTATTAATATTCTACATAGCATTATTTCATTAAAAATATATTATGCATTACGTTGTTATATTTTCATTATTTTTAGAGTAAGCTAGCATAACAACAGTTTAGAATGTATATTAAAACATCGGAGATCTGAGAAAAGGAATTTGCATACATCTATTGTCAGACACATGAGGTAACATTGACAAAATCTAGGTATCAGAATGAATAAATTCTTTATCAACATCCGTTGTTGGATTTGTCATTATGTCATTATGAAAAAATTGTAAGTAGGTAAGTAAGTAAGTAACAAACTCTTTCTTGAATTCACCTCTTGGATACAAAAAGAAGACATTTCATTCAAGAAAATATGAAAATATTTGTAAGTAAGTAACACACTCTTTCTTGAAGTCACCCCTTGGATACATAATACAGATACTTTATTCACTAAATTATGAAAAATTGGCAAGTAAGTAACAAACTCTTTCTTGAATTCCCCATTTCGATGCATAATACCGAAATTTAATTCAAGAAATTATGAAAAAAAATGTAAGTAAGTAAGTAACAAACTCTATGCTTTTTCTGCATCAATTGTCGGATATGTTTCATAAAATGTGAAAAGTCTACATAGCTCTATTTAATTTTTTAAGGTTAATTTAGACGAAGTTACGTGCGCGCACGTAACCTCGGCTAAATTAACCTAAAAAAATTAAATAAAGCTATGTCGGCTTTTCATATTTTATTCAACATATCTGACAATTGATGCAGAAAAAGCATAGAGTTTGTTACTTACTTACTTACATTTTTTTTTTCATAATTTCTTGAATTAAATTTCTGTATTGTGCATCCAAATGGGGAATTCAAGAAAGAGTTTGTTAATTACTTGCAATTTTTTCATAATTTCTTGAATATATTATCTATATTGTGTATCCAAGGGGTAACTTCAAGAAAGAGTGTGTTACTTATTTACAAATATTTTCATATTTTCTTGAATGAAATGTCTTCTTTGTGTATCCAAGAGATGAATTCAAGAAAGAGTTTGTTACTTACTTACTTACCTACTTACAATTTTTTCATAATGACATAATGACAAATCCAACAACGGATGTTGATAAAGAATTTATTCATTCTGATACCTAGATTTTGTCAATGTTACCTCATGTGTCTGACAATAGATGTATGCAAATTCCTTTTCTCAAATCTCCGATGTTTTAACATACATTCTAAACTGTTGATATGCTAGCTTACTCTATAAACAATGAAAATATAACAATATAATGCATAATATATTTTTAATGAAATAATGCTATGTATAATATTAATACAAAATTATATTATGACACACAGTCATACACACGTTCACTCTTAAACATCCAGGAACGATGGTCCCATGATATGGAATAGTTTTTAACATGTCTAATGCATTTATCACGATCAGGTATGACCTTAGGTATCCAGTGCGCGAAGAACCTGACCTCGTCTTCAGGACGATGATAAACCCCTTCAAATTTAGGACACTTAAATTCTTCTAGATTGAAAAGTAGAATCCTAGGGTCACACTTTTGAATTAAAACTTTATCTGTAGGTACATTACCCTTTACATAGAGTGCTTCAACCCAGAAAGAGCTGCAAATTTCACTGACTTTCTCCCTGACATTTCTCAGTTCCTGACCACTATTATTAATTGGTGTAATCACTCTATCGTAGAATCCCAGTCTGTTTATACCATGTAATGTAGTACTCCACAAGCTTTTATCATACTCATACATGTTGTAGTTCCCTATCCAATGATAACAGTCAGTTTCTTCAAGTTCCATTGACAATAATAAAAATGCACATTCAAATATAACACCACAAGATGATTTTTTCAAACCGATAAATTTTGTGTCATAGAGTCCTATCATCTTGGAAGGTATTAATGTACTTGTTAAGAAGAGAAATGCATCATCAAACTTTTATACCTTCGCTCAAGGTCGAATGGAGTTATGGCTAAGGGGGATGACTCCTAAAAGCATCTGAATTCATTTTGGGGAGGAGTCATAAAAACCTTAGAATTTATTGTGGGGAGGAGTCATAGAACTCTCGGTATCTCTTGCATGCAAATGAAGTCTGGAAATTACATTTTTTCTTTATACTTTCTATATTGTGTATCCAAGAGGTGAATTCAAGAAAGATATTTTGTCATTTTAAGATATGTACAAAAGAAAAAGATAAAAAATAAATAAAGTTGAATAATTTCAAAGTTAAAAAAAAAAGAGTTTGTTTTATGAAAAAAAAATTTATTGAATTAGAACCATCAGTCTTCATCATTATGAGCATCCAAAACCGGACTTAAGTTTGACATTTGAACTAGAGAATTGTATTTTCCATAATTTTCTTACAAGAAACTAGAGTTTACGGTCAAAAAACCCTTATTAACTCAGATTTCAAGGAAATAGTTTTATTTTTCGATCCAAAAATAGACTTAAGTTTCACATTTGAGCCAGAGAATTGTATTTTCCATAATTTTCTTACAAAAAACTAAAGTTTACGGTCAAAAAAGCTTAATATCTCAGATTTTACGGAAATAGTGTGTCTGACAATAGATGTTTTCTCAAACTCATAGCTTTTGACTGTCAACACTAAAGTTAATGAATCCTAAATATTTTGGAAACAGCCTCTTTCTTCTGTCCGTTTTTAGGTTTTGATGTTGCTCCTTACTTTCAGTTGAAGAAACGATATTCCAATTCTTGCATTTCACGAAAGAAACAAAACTTCGAAAATTAAGACAATGAACTATGAAAGAAAATCAACAGAAATGTAACTGTGACAAGGTAAAGCACAACAAAACTCTACTGAAATATTCCAACTCTTGCATTTCACGACAAAAATTCAAAATGAACTTCGAAAAATCAAGAAAATATAACTGTGACAAGGTAAAGCACAACAAGTCACTACTGAAATATTCCAACTCTTGCATTTCAACGAGAGAAATCCGAAATGAACTTTGAAAAATCATGAGAATGTAGCTGTGACAAGGTAAACCACGACAAGACACTACTGTATATTCCAATTCTTGCATTTCAAGACAGAAATTTAAAATAGACTTTGAAAAATCAAGAGAATGTAACTCTGACAAGGTAGAGCACAACAAAACACTACTGAAATATTCCAAATATTGCATTTCAAAGTAAGAAATTCAAAATCAACATTGAAAATCAATAGAATGTAACTGTGACAAGGTAAAGCACACTAAAACACCACTGAAATATTCCAACTCTTGCATTTCACGACAGAAATTCAAAATGAACTTCGAAAAGTCAAGAGAATGTAACTGTGACAAGGTAAAGCACAACAAGTCACTACTAAAATATTCCAACTCTTGCATTTCAACGAAATAAATCCAAAATAAACTTTGAAAAATCATGAGAATGTAGCTGTGACAAGGTAAACCACGACAAGACACTACTGAAATATTCCAATTCTTGCATTTCACGAAAGAAATTAAAAATGAACTTTGAAAAATTAAGAGAATGTAACTGTGACAACGTAAAGCACAACAAAACACTACTTAAATATTCCAACTCTTGCATTTCAACGAAAGAAATCCAAAATGAACTTTGAAAAATCATGAGAATGTAGCTGTGACAAGGTAAACCACGACAAGACACTACTGAAATATTCCAATTCTTGCATTTCACGACAGAAATTCAAAATGAACTTTGCAAAATTAAGAGAATGTAACTGTGACAAGGTAAAGCACAACAAAACAGTACTGAAATATTCCAACTCTTGCATTTCAATGAAAGAAATCTAAAATGAACTATGAAAATCAACAGAATGTAGCTGTGACAAGGTAAAGCACAACAAAACACTACTAAAATATTCCAACTCTTGCATTTCAAGGAAAGAAATCCAAAATTAACTTTGAAAAATCAAGAGAATGTAACTGTGACAAGGAAAACCACAACAAAACACTACTGAAATATTCCAATTCTTGCATTTCACGAAAGAAATTCAAAATGAACTTTGAAAAATTAAGAGAATGTAACTGTGACAAGGTAAAGCACAACAAAACACTACTGAAATATTCCAACTCTTGCATTTCAAAGAAAGAAATTCCAAATTAACTATTAAAATCAACAGAATGTAACTGTGATAAGGTAAAGCACAACAAAACACTACTGAAATATTCCAACTCTTGCATGTAAAGACAGAAAATCAAAATGAACTTCGAAAAATCAACAGAATGTATCTGTGACAAGGTAAAGCACAACAAGTCAGTACTGAAATATTCCAACTCTTGCATTTCTATGAAAGAAATCCAAAATGAACTATGAAAAATCAGGAGAATGTAGCCATGAGAAGGTAAACCACTACAACACACTACTGAAATATTCAAACTCTTGCATTTCACGAAAGAAATTCAAAATTAACTTTGAAAAATTAAGAGAATGTATCTGTGACAAGGTAAAGCACAACAAAACACTACTGAAATATTCCAACTCTTGCATTTCAATGAAAGAAATTCAAAATGAACTATGAAAATCAACAGAATTTAACTTTGACAAGGTAAAGCACAAAAAACACTACTGAAATATTCCAACTCTTGCATTTCACGACAGAAATTCAAAATGAACTTCGAAAAATTAAGAGAATGTAACTGTGATAAGGTAAACCATAACAAGACACTACTGAAATAATCCAACTCTTGCATTTCAACGAAAGAAATCCAAAATGAACTTTGAAAAATAATGAGAATGTAGCTGTGACAAGGTAAACCACGACAAGACACTACTGAAATATTCCAACTCTTGCCTTTCAACAAAAGAAATCCAAAATGAACTTTGAAAAAATTAAGAGAATGTAACTGTGACAAGGTAAAGCACAACAAAACACTACTGAAATATTCCAACTCTTGCATTTCAATTAATTAAATTAAAAATGAAATATTAAAATAAACATAATGAAACTTTTACAAGGTAAAGCACAACAAAACACTACTGAAATATTCCAACTCTTGCATTTCACGACAGAAATTCAAAATGAACTTCGAAAAATTAAGAGAATGTAACTGTGATAAGGTTAAAGCACAACAAGTCACTTTTGAAATATTCCAACTCTTGCATTTCAACGAAAGAAATCCAAAATGAACTTTGAAAAATCATGAGAATGTAGCTATGACAAGGTAAACCACGACAAGACACTACTGAAATATTCCAACTCTTGCATTTCAAGGAAGAAATCCAAAATAAACTTTGAAAAATCAAGAGAATGTAACTGTGACAAGGTAAAGCACAACAAAACACCACTGAAATATTCCAACTCTTTCATTTCAATGAAAGAAATTCAAAATGAACTATGAAAATCAACAGAATGTAACTGTGATAAGGTAAAGCACAACAAAACACTACTGAAATATTCCAACTCTTGCATTTCGACAGAAATTCAAATGAACTCGAAAAATCAAGAGAATGTAACTGTGACAAGGTAAAGCACAACAAGTCACTACTGAAATATTCCAACTCCTGCATTTCAACGAAAGAAATCCAAAATGAACATTGAAAAATTAAGAGAATGTAACTGTGACAAGGTAAAGCACAACAAAACACTACTGAAATATTCCAACTCTTGCATTTCAATGAAAGAAATCCACCCTCCCCTGCTCTCAGAAATGGGGGAACGAAGGGCTTCTGAGCCTTGCCCTTGAGGCAGATCCCGTTTATTTTCGATTCTGAGTATTTTTGGTTTTCCCTCCAAAATTGACCCCCCCGCCCCCTGCCCTCAGAAATGGGTGAACGAAGGGCCTCTGAGCCTTCCCCTTGAGGCAGATCCCGTTTATTTTCGATTCTGAGTATTTTTGGTTTTCCCTCCAAAATTGACCCCCCCCTCCCCTGCCCTGCCCTCAGAATACAGTACACAATCACCCCATCTCCCCCAAAACACTTTTCAGACATTTTTTGTTAATTTTTTTTTATTTCTAAACTATTTTAAATTGACAACACATTGAAGTATTTGCAAATTGGATGTTTGACAGCTTTCCCTAAAAAACCATTCCTAAATACGCAATTTGACTATCTTTTTTGCAATGTTTAGGAACAGGCGGGGAATCCCCGCTCGTAATTGCTAATCACTTTAACCCTTTTTTTTCACTCTCTTTGAAAAGGTGAAGAGCTTCCATAGAATTCAAACTATCATATCTACGGAATCGCCGTTAAACCTTCTTCATGATATTAAACGAATAAGGAAGAAAAGAGTAGTGGCTATAGCAGTGCTAGAATTCGATAGATACATTCTACTGTTGGGTATCGCCTCCTTCTCTCACTGTAAAAGTCTAAAACCTACTGCGTCATTGGCACTTTACTGAAAACTATATGCATCTTGAACAGTCTTGGAAAGTATAAACAAAATAAAATTGAATATTTGATATATAATGATATTAGTTATTGAAAGATTCATCAGTTCAAGAATTTATTTCACTCTAATTTTATTTTTATTTTCAATGCTGCCGTAAGAACTGGAAAAGAAAATATTTGTACTATAATTCGTTTTCAGTGAAACGCCAATCAAGCAGTAGGCATTTGTTTTTTTTTACAGTTAAGGAAGGGGGAAGTATCCAAACTCTTGTTTGTAGTGAAACTATATTCGTCTTGAACAACATTAGAAAGAACTAATAAATTAAACTGAAAATTTGATGTATAATGATATTAATTGTTGAAAGCTCATCAGTTCAAAATTTTACAATTATTTTAATGTTTATTTTCAATATTAAGTACAAAAGAAAATACTTTCAATAAAATTTGTTTTCAGTAAAGCACCAATGACCCAGTAGGTAAACAGACCGCTAGGCCTGTTGGAAAAAAAGGGGGATTCAGATCAGTGCTACCGATTCAAAAAAGATTTTCCTTGTTGTTAGAGGAGGGGGATTGTAATTTCCCTGTAATGAGTTTTCAACCATGCTGATTCCAATTGTACACTTTTCATTTGCATCTGACATCATTTTCGTGGGGTCTGAGGCTTTTTTTCGAAATCACCATAATTTTTTTTTCCAATAAACTTTTACATTCAAGACAAACCGAAATAATAGTTACCATTCCTGAGTCAGTGCCAGATGGCAATTTTTTTTCACTAGGCAGTTTATTTCAAAACGTATTTTTGATTACTATGGATATTTTGGTTACATTTGGTTACTATAGGCTGTGGTTCAACCTTTACTAGGTTGCAGCTACTACTGCAGCCATGACATGCTTTACAAAATTAGCCTAGAAAATGACTGAAAAAAACACCGGATACCGATACCGATATTCCCGATACGATCCATGCGATACTAATACGCCCGATACCGACACTCGCGATATCGATACGCTCGATACCACATACAGCCCTTCCCCAGGAACTATGGAGGGTCATATCATCACTAAAACCATAGATATTGGGTCTTTGAACTATGTTGAACAAAATGGCTATCTCGAAATTTTTATAGGACTGCTTCGGAGGGAGGGGCCTATAGGGAGGGGGCAAGCTGCCCTCAAATCTTTTTGATCCCTCAGAAAGGGCACTTACAAATTCAATTCCCTTTCTAATAAGCTATTACACATCTCTCTATGATGCTCTGGCCACCCCCTAGCCCTGCTAGAAAAAAGAAAAAGGGGAGACAGAAGTAGAGGTGACCCTATAACTCCCACGACTCACCCCTGCTCCCACCTACAACTTTTTCGCACCCCATATATGGGCATAGAGTCCCTAGAGAGAACACGTGGTTAAGGGGGTCAATTACCTCTTTTTTCCAAGGTCTCTTTCTCCAGGTGTGTTTTTGGCACGCTCTCAGCGAATGTTATGATCCAGAAATAGTATTTGTTGTTGTTTCCGAGGCATATGTTAAGGTCAATGTTGTTGTTGTTGTTGTTGTAAGTGCACGCTCTCAGCGAATGTTATGATCCAGAAATAGTATTTGTTGTTGTTGCTCGAGCCAAATGCTATGAGTTTCCCGGAAACAGTTAGATCACCCTTCTCAGCCAATCAGAGGGCTTGCTTACATCTCCTTCTAATTCAATCAGGGGGGGGGGGCGGAAATATTAGAAAAAGAGGATTGCAGGTTGGGTTAGTTTAAATTTTTAGTTTATTATTTTATTACCTATTTAGTTTAGATTTTTAGTTTATTTTAAGTTTTTTTTATTAACTTTATTTTAGTTTAGTTTCAGTTTGGTTTGGTTTAGATTTTTAGTTTAGTTTTAGTTTAATGTTTAATTTTATTTTAGAGTTTTAGTTTAGATTTTTAGTTTATTTTAAGTTTATTTATTACCTTTATTTCTAGTTTAGCCTTAGCTAGTTTAGTTTTAGTTTAGAGGTTTTGTTTAGCGAGAGTTGTACTAAGGAGTTTTAGTTAGAGTTTTAATTTAGCAGTTTAGTTCAGTTTTATTTTAGATTTTTAGTTTAGTTTTAGTTTAATGTTTAGTTTTAGTTTAGATTTTTAGTTTATTTTAAGTTTATTTATTAGCTTTATTTTTAGTTTAGTTTAGTTAGCTATGAGTTTAGAGTTTTGTCTTAGAGTCATAGCTTAGAGTTTTTGTTAGAGTTCTAGTTTAGTTTAGTTATAGTTTAGTTTAGATTTTAGTTAGTTTAGTAGTTTTGATTTTTAGTTTAGTTTAAGTTTAATGTTTAGGTTTATTTTAATGTTCTAGTTTATATTTTAGGTTTAATTTATTTTAGTTTTAGATTAGTGTTTAGTTTTAGTTTAGAATTTTAGTTAGTTTAAAAGTTTAGATCTTAGTTAGTTTAGTAGTTTAGATTTTTAGTTTATTTTAAGTTTATTTATTACCTTTATTTTAGTTTAGTTTCAGTTTGGTTTAGTTTAGATTTTTAGTTTAGTTTTAGTTTAATATTTAATTTTATTTTAGAGTTTTAGTTTAGATTTTAGTTTATTTTAAGTTTATTTATTTTATTTTTAGATTAGTGTTTAGTTTAGAGTTTTTGTTTAGCTAGAGTTTTACTAAAGAGTTTTAGTTAGAGTTTTAATTTAGCAGCTTAGTTTAGTTTAGTTTAGATTTTTAGTTTAGTTTTAGTTTAATGTTTAGTTTTAGTTTAGATTTTAGTTTATTTTAAGTTTATTTATTACCTTTATTTTTAGTTTAGTTTAGTTAGCTATGAGCTTAGAGTTTTAGTTAGAGTCATAGCTTAGAGTTTTTGTTAGAGTTCTAGTTTAGTTTAGTTTTAGTTTAGTTTAGATTTTAGTTAGTTTAGTAGTTTTGATTTTTAGTTTAGTTTTAGTTTAATGTTTAGTTTTATTTTAATGCTATAGTTTAGATTTTCAGTTTAATTTATTTTAGTTTTAGATTAGTGTTTAGTTTTAGTTTAGAATTTTAGTTAGTTTAAAAGTTTAGATCTTAGTTAGTTTAGTAGTTTAGATTTTTAGTTTATTTTAAGTTTATTTATTCCCTTTATTTCTAGTTTAGTCGTAGCTAGTTTATTTTTAGTTTAGAGTTTTTGTTTAGCTAGAGTTTTTGTTAGAGTTTTAGTTTAGATTTTTAGTTAGTTTAGTTTAGTTTTAGTTTAGTTTAGATGTTTAGTTATTTTAGTAGTTTATAGTTTAGAGTTTAATTTTAGTTAGTTAGACAGTTTAAATTTTTAGTTATTTTATTAGTTTATTTTTAGTTTAGTTTAGATTTTTATTTTAGTTCTAGTTTAGTTTTAGTTTATTGTTGTAACTTATATTTTTAGTTAGAGTTTTAATTTAGCAGTTTAGTTTAGTTTTAGTTTAGTTTTCGTTTAATGTTTAGTTTTCTTTTAGATTTTTAGTTATATTTTAAGTTTAATTTATTTTAGTTTTATATTAGTGTTTATTTTTATTTTAACTTTTAGTTTTATTTTATAGTTTTATATATATTTTAAGTTATTTTAGTAGTTTATATTTTAGTTATTTTTAGTGTATAATTTTTAGTTAGTTTAGTAGTTTAGATTTTAGTTAGTTTATTAGTTTAGATTTAGTTAGTTTAGTAGTTTAGTTTTTTAGTTTAGTATTAGTTAGTTTAGTTTTAGTTTAGAATTTTAGTTTAGCTAGAGTTTTAGTTAGAGTTATAGTTTAGATTTTTAGTTCGTTTAGTTTAGTTCTAGTTTAGTTTTAGTTTAGTGTTCAGTTTTAGTTTAGAATTTTAGTTAGTTTAAAAGTTTAGAGTTTAGTTTTAGTTTAGTAGTTAAGTTTAGTTTTATTTTAAGTTTAGTTTTATTTTAGAGTTTTAGTTAGATTCTCAGTTTAATTTAGTTTAGTTTTAGATTAGTGTTTATTTTTAGTGTAGAATTTTTTGTTAGTTTAGTAGTTTAGATCTTGGTTAGTTTAGTAGTTAGATTTTAGTTAGTTTAGTTTTACTTTAGAATTTTAGTTTAGCTAGAGTTTTTGTTAGAGTTTTAGTTTAGATTTTTAGTTCGTTTAGTTTAGTTCTAGTTTAGTTTAGATTTTTAGTTAGTTTAGTAATTTAGAGTTTAGAGTTTAGTTTTAGTTAGTTAGACAGTTTAAATTTTTAGTTAGTTTATTAGTTTAGTTTTAGTTTAGTTTAGATTTTTAGTTTAGTTGTAGTTTAGTTTTAGTTTAGTGTTGTAATTTATATTTTTAGTTAAAGTTTTAATTTATCAGTTTAGTTTAGTTTTAGTTTAGTTTTCGTTTAATGTTTAGTTTTCTTTTAGATTTTTAGTTAGATTTATCAGTTTAATTTATTTTAGTTTTAGATTAGTGTTTAGTTTTAGTTTAACGTTTAGTTTTATTTTAGAGTTTTAGCTAGATTTTCAGTT